>NC_056731.1:1175440831-1175565831 GCF_019279795.1 Protopterus annectens | reverse complement strand
TAGGATCAAAAAGGTAAAATAGTATAATAGCAAACATTAGATAACTGTCTCAGTGCTTCCCTATTATATTTGGCCCAATCCTGTACAACCACTGCTCCACCTTTATCAGCAGCTAAAATTACCAATTCATGATTGGAAACCAACTCTTGGATACAATCAGATTCAATCTTTGAGACATTATTATGACCCACTTGATGTTCCCTAACATCAAAGTGTATGTCCCTGAGGACACTTCTTTGGAAAAGCAGCACATTAGGGTTCATAGGTGGTAAAAAAGTGGATTTGTGATAGCGAACTTCATCATGTGAACTAGTAGTAGTCTTATCCTGAAAGAAAAGTCTTAAATTCAAAAGCATGCAAAAAGAAAGAATATCATTAGCAAAATTATCCTCTAGAACAAAAAAAACAGGAATAAAAGAAAGTCCTTTATTAAGTATTTCAATATGCGTTGGTGATAAAGTATTAGAAGAAATGTTAAGCACATTACAGTTGTTTACTTCTGGGCAAACATGCGCAACAGGCCCTCCATATCGTGTACTCCACTTGTGTTTTCTCCCCCCCTCCTCTGTGTATGCCTAAATGGGTAATGTTGTTTTTCCTTAGCTGTGGGGGAATCTGTGGTGCCCTGCACATCAGATTCTACAGCAGAGGAAGAATCCTCGATTGATGTATCATACTGTTGCCCTGATTGCTTTAAAATGGAACGTGGCCTCTTCCTCCTGGATACAAACCGAGGTGAACCCTAAACCTAACATGTTTGGCATATGTCTTGGAAAAAGGATCCCCACTTGAATAGTCAGTTAAATCTCTCAAAATCTTATGTTTTTTCTTGTCCTTGAGTTGTGTTTCGTGTACCAACAGTTCGTCCCTAAGTTTATTAAGGAGGGAAACATATAAAGGTTGCCCCTCAAATCTACGAATAGATTGACACGTTAGTAACTTCAATTAAATCCTGATCAATACTCACCTCATAATGGTTAATTAAGACCTCAACAAGTCCCATTGTGGCCTTATGTTGGGCTGCACATATATATATGGGTCTACTACACATGATCAAAATTTCATATGACTGAAATTCATTTGACTGAGACCATAACATTAAAAATTTAAAATACTGAAAACTCACCTGAATGAAACTTATAAGACTGAAACCTTAACAATGCTAAATTTCAACATACTAAATTGGAAACTATAGACATGCACACATACAACACCAATGACTCACCCTTTCCAGAACTTAAAAACTACTTACGTACCCTCTTAACAGAAACTGGATGATATAAAACCAAACACCCCCCTCTTAACTATATATACTAACTCCATGATCTCACTACAGTATTATAAGTGCTTGTATTCGAGAGTCTTGCCTCCAGTGACATTGTGTAATTACCGTATCAGCTTGTTTAAGAATTAAGTGACTGTCAGCAAACATGAGATAATTGCTACATTGCCTCAGGACACCTATATATACAAACTGGCTACAGACATACAAGGAAAGTGCATATCCACAGCTCCAGATCTTTATTATGTACTCACTAGGAGGTGGTGCAAAAGTGGTCTGGAATTGGCTAGCTTGGGGGCTGTTTGAGTATAGGCTTCTATCAAGACTATCTAAGACTAAACTCATGACGTGGTGTTAAACAAAGTGCAAAGTAGTTGCTCTATGTGCAACTAAGACCTAGGGAATTTTGAGAAGCAATTTTATAGGGAATCTTTCAATTCTAAGTGCTTGTGTCTATACAAGGCAGTGCCATGTAATGGTGCACAAGAGCATTTTATACATAAATATACTCAGCTAAGAAAGACAATGGATATATAGGGCTTCTTTGCAATGTTAAGATTGTGTAGTGATTAATCATAAAAAGATCAATCTAATGAGAACTTCCAGAGTACCATGAAGTGCAATGGAAAACTTTGATGTCTTCCATTAAGTCAGTTATTTCTGATGCACATTTTTGGCATTTTCATATGAAGATTTTGAAGTTGTTTGCATAATGAGATCTGGTCTGTAATTTCTCTAATGTCCTCAGGCAGACAGTTCCATGCTTGGGGAATAGACTTTGAGGATGAGGTATCATCCACAATATATGTGAAGGAGTGCCCTATGAAAAGTAGGGCATTGTGGTCCTGAGAGAACGAATAGTGTAATAAGTATTTAATTTGCAACCTAGTGGGACAGGTGATATGAATCATGTAGCAGTCTGAACATCAGGCTGTGTTAGAGGGAGTTGGCACCAGGACTGATAAGGAAGCCTTTTCAGTTTTAATAGAGTGTTGCAATGATATTCGTGTCTAGAGACCAGAGAGATGAATCTTAGTCTTCTTGATTTCAGTTTTCTGCAGTGCTGAATTGCTGCAAGTAGTGTATTGAACACAGATGAGAAGTTTGTATTCTAGTCTTGGAATGAGGAAGTTTAAGGTCTAAGCTCTCTTGGCTTCTTGTGTAAGGAAACTTGGAAAACTTACATTAGTCTAGCATATAGCAAGGATGTCTGAGAGGAAAATATCAGCTCTAACTACAGAGCCTCAAAGTATATAAATACTGGGTCTATATTAGATCAGCGAACGCTTAAACAAGCGAACGCTGATTGATCGACCTTATTTTAGCTAAAGTTAAAAATATCGAAGCAACAGAAACTCAAATTTTTTCCTAGGGAAAGAATCTGGTTGTCCGTTTCTGTTGCTTCAGTATTTTCAGTGCTGTGGTAGAAAGTTACGGGTCGGATTCAGGTAAGTGTGCGATTGTGTGGATGTGAGTGTTACGGTGGGTTAGGTGAGTTAGGGTTAGGGCTCAGGTTAGGTATGTGTGCGATTGTGTGGACGTGAGGGTTAGGGCGGGTTTAGGTGAGTTAGGGTTAGGGAGCAGGTAAGGTGAGTGTGCGATAGTGAAAGACCTTAGGGTTAGGGTTTGGGTTAAGGTAATTGGATAGTTAGTGGTGTATGCATAGTTTAGTGTAGGGTTAGGTGTCAGATTTTAGGTGTATGCATGTGGATTTCTGTTTGTTTGGTGTGCTTGTGTTGTGTGTATGTGTTTTGGATCAGCGATTTTTTTCCCTAGGAAAAAAATCGCTGATCTGACAATTCGAGATTGTAAGCTTTCGCTTACATAAGGTCGATCAATCAGCGTTCGCTTTTTTAAGCGTTCGTTGATCTAATATAGACCCTAAATACTCACTACACAGTATAAGGAGTGATAGTTTTTAAACCACTAGTAAGGTGAAGGAGTGTGGTCATTACACTACATTTTCAAGAACAGTTTACTATAGTAAGCAGAGCAGAAGACCTTATTACTAGATAGCCTCCCATTAGAATGTTCCGAAAGGTGTTGTTCGTGATCTTCCTCACCCAGCCCTGATGGATTTGTTGCACATGTGCAAAACAAACTGCACCAGAAACTCTAGTTCCAGGGATCTGAACTTAACTTATGACAGAAAGAAAACATACTGGACAGACAAATATATGCCCAAAGACAAACTGGTTATGTGTTTATCCCTCACTTATCGCAATATTAACTGACATGGGTTCAAATCCCACATATGATCTGTACAAAGCTGTTGAATGGATTGATAGATATGCACATGTATGCTGATAATGCTTTGGGGGGGGGGGTTGGTGTAATCATTAAGATGTTTACCTCACAAACACAGGTTACACGTTTTGATTCTCACCTTTGGGAAGGTGGCTAAGCTTAAAATGACATATCTGAGTATTATTAAAAGGAGGAGTAGTGGCATAATGGTGAGATGCATGACTAAGCTTAAAAAAAGCACCTGTAATCATTAGCCTAGTACTAACCTCTGAGAAATCATAAATTTACCTTTACAGTCCTTATAGCCAGAAGTCATCAATAAGCAATAAGAAAAGTACACCCCCTACAAATCTTTTGGTTATCTCCCCATTACATACCCCCAGTATATATGCCCATGACGCTTGAGGGAGTTGGGAGCTGGTATAATGGTTAAAGCATTTACCTAATAAACACAAAATACAGGGTTTGATTCTCACCTTTGAAAGGAAAAGTGGCTAGGCTTAAAATGGCCCACAGACACAGCTGACCTAGTAATTCCATATGAATCTTAAATAATACTTAGATCTGAATGCCACATTACATAGCTGTAAATG
This sequence comes from Protopterus annectens, assembly GCF_019279795.1. Taxonomy (NCBI): domain Eukaryota; kingdom Metazoa; phylum Chordata; order Ceratodontiformes; family Protopteridae; genus Protopterus; species Protopterus annectens. The sequence continues at coordinate 1,175,561,709 of NC_056731.1, read as the reverse complement.
GTATTTATGTAGATGTAATACAGAGTTGTAAATATTGTATTTCATAGATAATATTATATATAGGGCGGCCACGGTGGTGCAGCAGTTAGCGTTGTCGCCTCACAGCAAGAGGTTCTCCGGTTCGATCCTCGGCTGGGGTGCCTTCTGTGCGGAGTTTGCATGTCCTCCCTGTGGTCGCGTGGGTTTTCTCCGGGTGCTCCGGTTTCCTCTCACTTCCCAAAGACATGCAGTAGGTGGATTGGACGCTCTAAATTGACCCTAGGTGTGAGTGTGTGTGTGCCTTCTATGGAAGGTTGGGCGCCGGGCTGGCAACTCGACACTGTAAAACTTCACTGCCAATCCTGTGTGCGGACAGATGATCCGCTGTGGCGACCCCTAACCGGGAAAAGCCGAAAGGAGAAGAAGAAGATAGATAATATTATATATACAGCTGAAACAGTAAATGCATGGCTGTAAAGGTGTTTATACTACAAAAGCTATTAAGACAGATGACGTGAGTTTTTAATGGTCTCTACAACATACAACCACAAACTTAGAATTATTATGCAATTCTTTAGCCACCATTGAAAAAAGTGCCACGATTTTCATGAAATTAACTAATATCAAAATAAAAAATATATATTAATATAACACATCATGAGAAATTAAACCTTTTTTTATAATTAAAATTTTTTTTTTTTCTTGAAATGTGGATTCCATTAAAGGACATTTTGCATGCTACTGTAACAAAGCTTGGTTGTTCTCTCAGCAAATCCTGACTTTTTTTTATACTTGTATAGCCACTCATTTTATTATATGGCTGCATACTGTGGTTTGTTTTATCTGCTTTTTCCATTGAGTTTCCCCCATAAATGCAGAACATGTACGTTTTAATCATCTCTGCTTACTTGTCAAAAAAGATGAGTTTTCAAATCCATTTTCCCAGTTTTAATCAATGAATTTCTACATTGCTACAACAACAAACACCTTATAATAATACCATGACTGAAATAATTCTGAGCAGTATAACTGACATTTAAATATTAATAGTTAATATGTTAATATCATTCTGTCTAACACAAGTATTAATAATACAGTTTTAAAGGACTTTACTTCTGTTTTAAGACCTTAACTCTTCTGCTATTTATAACTTCACATACTACACTGCAACACTGTGGTGTGCAAAGTTCTTAAATATATTGCCAAATTTTCTCTCTCTCTCTCTACTTCCAAATATATAGTTGTGTCCACTGGGACACATATGCTTAAGAAAACATAGATCTGGGTAATTTCTTTACTACCTGTCAAATCTTCATAAGTGAAAAGAATTTGTTCCAACCTCTTAAGAACCAGGATGCAGACAGTAACAGACTGCCAAGCAAGCAATAAGCATTCGGTCAAGCAGGATAAACCAGTCCCAGGTGATTAAAACAAGCAGACAATCTGATATCTAGCATCCAAAATGTTTAGTAGTTTAAAAGATAAAGTTATAAAAACCCCCAAAGCATAAACATTTGTTCTGTATCAGCATTATTCTAAGGTGGATAGATGAAATAAAACATTATTCATTTCTCTTTAATATAATGATATCTAAAAACACCATATGAAACTATATTCAATTCTTAAGTAATACATATTTCAGAAAATAATTAATTTTCAGTTTGGCACATATCCATGTGTTACAAAACTGCCTTTGTTTCACAGAGTGAGACACTAAAAAGTATATAAAATGCATATAACATATACGGTATTGTAATAAAAATCAGTAAATACCTACTGAAATATACAATTGATCACAATTAAACAGGAAATGTCCAATAAAAAACTGCATATGAATAACAGAGTATCATTTGTCTATTTAATTTTATATTTCCATTTTTGACTTCTAGAAAGGCCCTGTTACAAACAAGCAAGCATTACTTCTTTGGAAACTTGGGAAAATAAACATTTTGCGACTGTCAGCAATAAAAGAAGGCACTGATACGCCAAGTGTAATGAATAGAAAATATAACATACAATATATACAGAGGATGTGGATGGAGGAAAACAACAGAGTGCAAGTGAGAGGCATGTACAAAGGGAATATGAGAAAATAAACAGGAGTCATTACTGGTTAGTTGGCACTATACAAAAGGCATGAACATATATCATAGAAATACAGAAAAATGTACCACACAGACAAGGGAGCCTGCAGGATTTTTTGCAGGGGGGTGCAAACCCAGAGCCCCACCCACATAGCTCACCCCGCCCCCTGCCAACACAGCCCCGCCCAAGTCCACCCACCCCAAGCCCCGCCCACACGGCCATTCCAGTGTCCCATTACTTGGCTATTTCTCCCCATTTACTGTAGACACTGTTCAAATCTGTGTGCATACTGTTTTATGCTTTAGTTCTACAATGATTACAGGCAGTTGGATTTAATTTACAACTTTTATTTCAAACATTATAGCCCAAACACTGAGACATTTACTAATCCTAAACAAACCAATAGTCTTACAATGAAAACAGACTTGGCATTAAAGCTTCTCTACTTTTGAAACTCACATTCAATGAAACAGCATTGAAACCCACATTCAAAGAAAATGCATCTGGCCAGTGGCAGGTTATTTACCTTTGAACTGTTTTCAAGCAATAGGCTCCTTGCACACGTTAGGGCCATGCAAAAGTTATTTGATTTACCTGATTGTATTAATTATAATATATAATTGAATTATATCCCTTGTATTATACAGCAACACTTGTTTGAATGTCTCTGCTGAAGTAAAAGTAATCTGAATAATTCCACATTAAAGATATCTGAAACTAATGAAGATGTTGTTGCTAGAAAACAACTGTATATTTCAGTGTTTCATCTACAAATTCAGTGCCTGCTGCCGTCAAAGAATAAATTGCCTATGTTAAATTTAAAAAATGGTAAGCTGGTATATTGCAATAGAAAATGGATGACAAGCTGAAAAACAGGTTCATAGTTATTAGGCATCTCATCCAAAGGAGGACATCCTGAGGACTGCAGCATACAAATGTATATGCTGTAGGAATAGAACCTCAAGCCTTTACATTAAGATGCAAGTATTCTACTTGTGGTGCTACTAACATAGCTTTAAAACTTTATACCACAATAGAGATACCATTTGCTAAACAAAACAGTTGCACATTGTAAATAGACTTGGCATGAGCAGCAGTGAACTTAGCTTCCCTTAAAACTCACAGTTCCTTGAAAATGCACTTGAAAATTCCATCTGCTAACTCTAACTTGGGCATTTCACTTTCTCTCTCACAAACATACCACACCCCTCAAGGCCTCAACCTTAGTGCAAGAAATCTGGACAAAGCCTAAAATAAATAGGGACAGATTATAAATATGGCTCTCAGAAACTTAGAAAATTGCAAGAGTAACAGGATTTGTGTTAGTATGCATTTTTCTAAACGACATGACATCTAAAACTGAAATGTCTCATTATTTAGCAACTTCAATCCTTTTTAGGAGGAATATGGGGCAAAAATCTGGACAGCTGAGGGGTATGCTACCTCCCTCTTATACACACACCAAATAATTCTGGTCATACTTGAATTAGTTCTGGGAAGGTTGCACTGAACGGCACCGTGCTTGAGCTGAAGTGGGTGAAATCCTGGTAGCCAGTGATAACTGATCTGCAGCTCAGCAATGTGGAGCATTAAAGCATTTTTAGCAGAGCATTGTTTCATCACTACCTATTGTGTTTGCACATAAGCTGTAGTTATTTTAAACATTTGCCTTTTTTGATTACTACAGAGTACATTTACCCACCAGAGCTATTGTGTTTTGACTTCAGTGTGGAGCTAGTTGTTGCAGGGCTTGGCTTTTAAGTAAGGTAGCAATGCTTATTTACCATATACCATTAAAGCCACCCAACTACAAGTGTACTAACACACAGACACTGCTATAAGACACTGGTCTCCAATAAAATGTAATGAGCTTCTGAAAATACTGTAATCCTGTCCTTTTATTACAATGAATATAAAATACTTCGAAATAAGGTAAAAAAGCTCATAATCTTCGACCGACAAAACTACTTTTCCACACTTCAAAACAATAATAAAATCAAACCCTCAGAAATTTTGGAAAGTTATCTCTACTCTACTTAACCCCAGCAAACCAGATACCCCTACCCCAGACCCAAACGCTCCTGACCAAGACTTGGCTACCCAATTTAACTCTTTTCATTGAATCCATTTCCAAATTAACGTCATCTTTCTTTAACACCACTACATTCTCCAAAACTCCCTTACCATCCCCAGCCATCTCTCTACCCTACTCTGCTACTACTTCCTCATTCCCATCTGCTAACTCCCATCTCTCCACTCCTTCTCCTACTCCTACTACTTCATCAGCTTCATCTGCCCCTAATTTTCCCTCTTCACACTCCTTTTTTCTCATTTAAACCTATACCCACTTCTACTATAAAGAAACTCCTTATGAAACTGAAGCCATGCACCAATGCTCCTGATAACATCCTTCTTACTTTCTTAGCAAGGCTGCTGAAGCAATCGCTACCCTATTAGCATTTTAATCAACCGCTCTATCCAAGAATGTATAGTACCCCAAGTCTGGAAAAGGGCCTTTATCATACCTCTACATAAAGGTGGCAACAACAATGTTACTAATTTCGCCCCATCGCTATTCTGTCCCCATCTCTAAACTCCTAGAAAAGTGTATCCAACTACAACTCCTTCCACATCTCTTAGATAATCACCTACTAACTCCCACACATGGATTCAGACCACATCATAGCACTATGACCGCCCTCCTCTCCTTCCTTGAAACTGTAAATAAAGCCCGTGACTCTGGCCAAATTGTTTCTACCCTACTACTCGACCTCTCTAAGGCCTTTGACACTCTCACAGCCTGCTACTAACTAAACTTTCTAAACTTAACCTATCTCCCTCCTCCTTGAACTGGTTCTCCAGCTACTTATCTAACAGATCTCAAGCAGTCAAATGGAAAAAGCCACCTCCTCATTTCTAAATACTCCTACTGGGGTACCCCAGGGCTCTATACTGGATCCCCTTCTCTTCAATATATTTATAAATGATTTCAACTCTATCCCATTCTCAGACATCATCCAATATGCCGATGATTCTGCTATTATCTGCGCTGCCACCTCTATCCCCTCACTCCTAAAACTGACTCAAGATGCTTTTACAACAACTGAGCAATGGCTGAAAAGGAATCACCTAGCACTCAATGCCTCTAAAACCAAATTAATGTTATTCACCCCCTCTAAGGCAACTTCTTTCAATATAAACACATTCCACATCTCTAGTCAAAATAATCTACCCCTGGAACTGGTGCCCGAGACCAAGTTACTTGGGGTCCAAATTGATAACCAGCTCAAATTTAACTCCCACCTACAGTTAAATATCAAGAAAACCCATCAAAAACTAGGTATGCTTTACCGACAAAATCATTACCTTACACCTGCTACCAAAATCACCCTCTCTACCTCATTTCTTATCCCCTCCCTTCTCTATGGAGCTCCACTCCTAACTAATCTACAGACCTCTCTAAAAACACAACTTTAATCTTGCTATGACAAAATTGTCAAGTTCGCTACCAGCCACAAGTCCTCCACCCACCACTGTTCCTCTCTCCAAAAACTAAAATGGCTAGAGCTACCAAGTTATCTCACATATACTCAACTAAATCTTGCACATAAGCTCATTTTCAACCCCTCCCTTTGTCCCTCCCTTTCATCAGCCTTTAAAATGCACCTTCCTGCTAGAGTATTAAGGTCCAACAATCAAAATCTATTAGAAGTATATAAACCAACTCATCCCCCAGGCAAAAATCTTCTGTCTTATGGCCTTGCACGCCTTTGGAACTCCCTACCACCTTCCATTCGCACCACCCCCAACCATTTTATATTTAAAAGATCTCTTCACTCACATCTAGTATCCCAGTGGGAATGCTCTTGCTCCCACCCCACATAACTAACACTTGCAAACTTCATCTTCCTTCTTCCTCTGTTTCCTCCTGCAACTTTCCCAATTACCCACCCTAACTCATACATATTATTATTCCTACAATAATTGGAAAGAATACACTAGGCCACACTTCCTAAGTATTGCTTCCCTAATATGTTATTACTTCTCAGTACTTTTGTGCATTGCTTCCTAATATGTTATTATTCCTCAGTATTGTCATGAAATGCTTCCAAATATGTTGTTATTTCTCAGTGCTTTTGTGCTAAATTTCCCTTTAGTCTGTATTACCTATTAATTTCATCACTAGATTGTACTCACTCTAGTTTTTGTTGTATTATTTGCAAATTGTTATTTCTTGTATGATTAACTTCTGTGTAATTGTATAATTTGTATATCTATTAATAACCTACTTAGTTTTGGAGCTTTTCTCTCCAGGACTCCATTGAAAACGGGTTCATTTGGCCCAATGGACTATCCTGGCAAACCAACTGCAAATAAAATAAATAAATAAAATACTGTCATATGCATTTCAATACCAAAGGCTTATACATTATCTAGTCATGTAAATATTCTCTGCATGGCAACAACGAAAAGGCTTTCAATACTGGTAATTCTTTAACAATATGCTTACTAATGCTTACTTGCATCTTACAATGTCCGACAAGCTTACTTGCATCTTACAATCTCCGACAAGCTTGCCTGATGTTCATTAAACCATGGCTACTTAAACAGAGCAACAGGGCACTGTGACAGCATACAGTTCCTGAATAAGAAGCATAAATCAACAGTACAAAAATCTGATAGAAAACCAGAACATTTTGCAAAATCAAAGACAGATGAAAAGCCACGGTCGTATTTGTGATCTACTTTGAATGGGGGAATAGCCTGCACACTTACACTGCATAACTGCTCCTTGCCTTCCATGGACACATCCAGAGCCACTACAATGGAGGGTGGGGTGCAATAAGTATGTCACAATTTGAAATGTCTCTGGCTGACAGTGATGGATCTGACACTCATACCTCTCAACTTCAGAGCAAGAAATCTGGACAAAGCCATACATAGAACTAGAAGTGGGGCACAAGCCCAAAAATAAGGCCAATTTTTAAATATTGCTCTTATTAACTTAACTAGAACAGGTAGATCTTGCATTAGTACAAATTTTCTGAAGGGTATAAAATCTGAAACTCAAATGTCTGCCATTATTTTCTAACTTCAATCTTTAATGACTTGCCACTAATTTGCCAGAAAACCACAATTTTATGAAAAACGGACCAAAATGTGATGCAAAAATACCTGTCAAAAAGGGACACCTTTTAATATTAACAGTTAACTTGAAGCAGCTAACAAAATAAGAGCATCCACATGCATTTCTGAAATAAAGGTAATCTACAACTGATCATTACAGTTATATATAATTGTAAACCCTCCACATTTTCTTCCAAAATTGCCATTTTGGAGGAGGGATTATTAGGGGAGAGCAACATTTTGAGCCAGAATTGGGGACAATTGAGATGTTTGGATATTCCTAATCTACAAAGTGATTTGCACGTACCTCTCAACCTCTTAATGCAGGAAATCTGAACAAGGCCAAATAGATTGGGGAACATACAAACACTACTAAAAATTGCTCTTGTATAAACTTAAAGGCAGTCTTGCATTAGCATGCATTTTTCTGAAGGTTATGACATCTGAAACTCAATGTCTGTCATTTAATGGCTTCATTCCTAAATGATTTGCTAGAAAACCACAAATTTGAGGAACAAACCAAAAATAAGCAGCAAATATCTATTCATTCTGCAAAGATATGGACAACTGAGAGGTATAGTTCAACCGGGGCCGTCTGAGTTTGCTACCCCCCTCACAAAATCATGGTCAAATGGAGCCTCCCCCCTGCAGCCATTCCAATGTCCCATTCCTTGGTTATTTTGCCCCATTTATCATAAACACTAATGTGCATACTGCTTTACTTCTGTGATGATTTAGGATTTCATTTGAAAGTTTTATTTTGCATTTTACAACACAAACCCTAATACATATCTGTTAAAGCAATGCAGTCTCACAATGAAAATAGACTAACATTAAAACTTCTCCCCTTGAAACTCACATGCATTGAAACAGCACTGAAACCCACTTTCAGAGAAAATACATTTTGCCAATGGCAAATATTAACTCTGGGCTGTCTTCAAAATCATAGGCCCCTCGAACATAACATACACATGCTCTTTGATACACCTTCCTGACTGTATTACATTATATTCCTTGTACAATACAGTACAGTTGTTAGAGGTCATTTAAAATTTATTGTTTTGAACATTTTTCCAGTAAACAATGAAACAAAAAGCATCCACCAATGACAAAACTGCCCAATTCAGAACATTTCCATCATAAAAAGTCTACTCAAGTCCACCAGTATCAGTAAAAAATATACACAATCTCTGAAGTAGTAAACTCCACATTGAAAAAATTTGTAACTAATAAAGAGGTTGCTGCTAGCAAACACTTTATATGTCATTGTTTAATCTACAAATAAAGTGCCTGTTACCCTTGAAGAATAAATTGCTTTTGTTGCATGCAATAAAAAATGAAAAGCTAGTAATACCGCAATAGGGAATACATACCAAACTGTTAACAGGTTCATAGTTACTTGGTATCTTTGCCAAAATCATTGCATCATATACCCCCTTTACAACACAATACAGCATCAACAATGCATTTACCTACTGTGGGAGTAGAACCCACAGCCTTCAGCATCTAAAGCAAGTACACTATCTGTTGTGCTATTAACAATGCAAGCAGACTAAACATAAGCAGCACTAAACTTTTGCTCCCCTGCAGCTCTCAGCTCCTTGTAAAATCTACTCGACACTCAGCTGTATCTCTAAACTTTTCAGCACAAGAAATCTGGAAAAAGCCAACATTTATTGGGGGGGGGGGGGGGACAAAAGGCCAAAAACCAGGGACACATTTTAAACATTGCTTGTATAATGTTTGAAAGTTGGTAGAATAAAATGCTGCGTTACCACCATACATTTCACTGCCACGTCTTGAACCCAGGGGACCCCATGCAAAACAGTCAGAGCAACATACCACTACACCAAATCAACTGTTTTGTGAAAGAGGAAGACTGAAACTTAAATAGCTACCATTTAGTGAATTCAGTTCTCACCATAGCACAGCTGTCAACCTCTTAGCACAAAATACCTGAACAAAGCCAATAATGGGTGACTACAACCACCAAACATTCAGTGAATTCAGTTCTCACCATAGCTCTCAACCTCTTAGCAAATAACACCGGGACAATGCCAGTAATGGGAGAATATAGCCCCCAAACATATTCAGTGAAATCAGTTCTTACCATAGCTCTCAACATTAGCAAAACCTGGATGAAGCCAATAAATACCTGAACAAAGCCAATACTGGGTGAATACAGCCCCAAACATATTCAGTGAATTCAGTTCTTACCATAACTCTCAACCCTAGCACAAAACCTGGATGAAGCCAATAATGGGGGGAATTCAGTCCCAAACACTACCTAAACAAAGCCAATACTGGGTGAATACAGCCCCCAAACATATTCAGTGAATTCAGTTCTTACCATAACTCTCAACCCTAACACAAAACCTGGACGAAGCCAATAATGGGGGGAATACAGTCCCAAACACAGGGATACATTTCAAATATCCATCTTGTACACTTAGAAAATTGCTAGAATAAAAGTTTGTTACCATGCACTTTCTGAAGAATATGAAGTCTGATACTGAAGTGTGTCCATTCTTTTTAACATTTGTTAACCAGGAAAGTCTGACTTTGAAAAAAAAAAAGCTAATTTTTAGCAGAGGCCCGGAGAGAAACACTCCAGACAGCCAAGAATAAAACCAGAGAACATGTAGCTGTCAGGCAACAAGGACACAAATGCAGAAACCACAGATTTTATGAGGAACAGAAAAAGTATGAGGGAAAATCCTGCAACATTTTTACAAATGGTGGTGGGTAGGGAATTCAGGCTCTTGCCACTTGGGCCCAAGGTACAGGGTTCAAGCCTTATTCTCTACCCACCACCATGTACACCTGGGGCATTTTACACACACACACACACACACCTCTGAAAGTGTCCCATCTTCCGTCCGTTTACTCCCGCTTGCTAGTCCGTTTCAGGTCCCATCTTCCGTTCGTTTCCCGCTCACAAACTTCTAGATATGAGCGAGAGCGATGACGTCAGCACGCCCACGACTGGACTGTTAGCCCAGATGTATTTCTTCTTAAAGAAGAACGCACGTAAAAAAAAAAAAAAAAACTTTTTTTGACATTATCTACTCAGCCGATTCCAGGGGGGTGCAAGTGCACCCCCTTGCACCTGCCTGCGGGCGCCCTTGCACACAGAGTGTTGAAAATGCTAGGCAAACAGGATGTCAACTGTGAGGAGTACTCCAACAAAGGCAATTCTAAAGGCAGGCTTGCCAAGTTCATCTGTGCACAGACCCTCTGCGGGAGTGCACAGCCTATACCTACTTCCAAAATAATCGGAAAAATCACTGAACCAAACATTCAGGCAAGTATAGTTGGGTAATTAATGCCTATACAGTCAGGTGTATCCAGTAGGAAACTTCCTTGGTAACAGTTATTCTAGCACCTAAAGTAATAAAATATGAGTTTACAATACACAAGACAGACTCAAAAGCTTTACTGTTCTGTTCTGTCCTGCTGTGTGGATGAGTACAGCCCTTGTGGGTGTCAGTTCTGGTTGACAACATTGTACATTACTTTTTTTTTGGACTCAGACTCTTGTTTTCCTCTAAAAATACATGACTATATGTGTCTTGGTTTTCTGACTCTTCTTGTAAGTTTTCTTTTCCTGGTTAGAGTTTACCCTTTCACTGCTTACTACACTTTCCTTGGACTATGTTCCTACTATTGTTTATACCAGTCGTCATCTCCTCTTTATCTGTAATCTATTCCTATTGATGTAGATAGTTGTGATTTTCTGTATATGTCCATAATCCTGACACTGCCTGTAAGACAATCCCCACTCTAATACTTTGTTCCTGTAACCATTACACTTCCCAGTCTATAGCACAGTATTGGCACCATCCTCCAGTACCCATCACAAGAAATCACACAACCCGTTTTCTATGTGTTATATCTCTACCTCATACCTACATAGTCAGCTGAGTATACTTTAAGATAGGATGTACTTTCATTCATGGCTTTATCTCGGCATGTACCATTTGGTTACTGATGTCACTACTGAGGCCTGTATTTGTTAAGCCTCTCAGAGTCCTTCATTTAAAAATGTTATCATTGATGTCTTTATTATCCAGTAGGCTGCATGTCTGTGTGCTGTACTGCTTAGATTATCTTGGCTCACTCTTTGGTGTGCCTCAGATAATGTCAGAAACCACCATTCATAGATAATGCACTTTGTCAGCACTGTGTGTTGTGAAGTGAAATTACCTCCTTTTGCACTGTTAGGGGCAGAGACAGCATACTGAGTTTAATGTAGTAGTGAACACTACCTTCCCCCTCATTTTCATAACATATTTTGGGATATGACTACATCCCTGGTTTAGGTCAAACAGGCACCTTCCCATAGTGTTTCCACAATGATACCCATATGTGATGAAATTACTAGCATTAACTTGTGCTAGCATGTCTGGCTGAATTTTTTTACATAATTTTAGATTAATTGGCATATTATATGCAGCATGACTAACTATGATATTGTGAATAAGTTCTTACATGTTGAGTTATAAAATGTTTGCACCCAATGTTTTAAAGACTTGAACAGTGCCCTTTCACATTTCTAATGGTGCAAGTTTGTGAAGAAAAATTCTAAAGGCAAACTGTTTCAGATTCAGCTGAGCTGCAGGTGATGTCATCGGAATGTTGACAGTTGCTATGTGTTACTGTCAGAAGCTGAAAGACAGGAAAGAACTTTAGAAAACGGCTGTTGGTTGATTTTCAAAATATAAAATGAAAATTAGAACTGGAACAGTTGTGACAGGCTATTGTATAAAACAACCTGCTGAAGGCAGTTGCAGTTACAGTTACAGTTGTCAGTTATAGTTGTGAGCTGTTCACAGATTTAGTGTGCAGTGGATACTCAAAAGGACTCACCAAGAACTATAAGCCTTTCTTAGCTCTCTTGTAATAATTTAGTTTAGATTAGCGACAGTGTTCTTTAGTTAGGAAATTATAACTAATCAGAGTTTTTCTAAATGTCGGATTTCTGTCCTTCAGTATTGATTTAATTTTCCTGGTGATTGAGTTCTGTTTGTTTACTGGAAATTACTGTTTTATATTTTTAATCATTTTGCTCATTATTAAATATTTTTATTAACTTACATTGTGGCTGGTCAATCAGTGTTTTTCTTTAGTGATTTGAGAGTGCTTATACTTGCCTTGATAACTTCCCGAGCCACTCTGAAAGCCTGGCTGCTTAGGTCATTTGTTACTATTTGTTTTAATATCTAATTTTCATAATTGGACACCCCTTTAAAAGGGCACAAAGACATTCTGATTGGTGGCAGCATTAACTTATTATTTTGGGGAAGGGAAACAGCTGGAAATCTGTGTTAGGCTTTCCCAGATGTGCTTGGAGGTGTGAGATTTAATTTATTTAAATGTCAGTGCATAAGGGGTCTTAAACTGGGACACATTGCTCTGAAGTATGTAATAAGGAGTTAGATTACGGGTGGACAGAAGTCTACAGTCCAGTCACAGGTTACACAGCATGTTCCTGTTGTGCTCTTGGAGGAAAATTGTGAAATATTACTCCTGTTTAAGTGATAGCCTCACACTGGAGTCAGTAGTGAGGATTGAAGCCTGTTAGTTAGTGACACAGGATAGTAAGGGACATCACATTATTTGGTGGAAGTTCAGTAGGATATTAACTGGACATCACACCATGTATACCAGAATCCAGCTGAGAGTTTAGGAAAGCATTAAAGGAAATGGAGCATACTTAGGCATAATACAATGAACCATGCTCCTTTATATCACAGCTTACTTAGTCTAGATTTCCAAGAACAGTATTTAATGAAAAGAAAGAAAAGTTAGAAATTATCTTATCAGATTCCCCTGCACAGTCATGCTGCTGCTGTCAGTTTCACCCAATCTTCAACACAAAACTATTCTTATTACAAGAAAACTGAGATAATAATAGTTTTAGCAACAATATACAATTATCTAATAATATAGTATAGTTACAGCATCACAAACAGCAAGTGACAGTTTTAGGGTGGATTGCAAAGCAGTTTATATTCAGAACAAGGCACTCTTCCATACCTATTTTATTTAACATTTGTTTACCAGGAAAGTCCGACTTAGAACAAAGCCAATTTTCAGCAGAGGCCTGGGGAGAAATGCTCCATACGTATGTTTTTGTAATGTGGGAGGAAACCAGAGTACCCAGAGGAAACTCACACGAACACAGGGAAGGCATGCAGACTCCACAAAGAAGGCACCCCAGCATCGAACTGGAGAACCTCTTACTGTGAGGTGACAATGCTACTGCTGCACCACTGCACCAACCTAGGTAAGATGGTCATGATTATGAAACAATGCTAGTAAGCATCCCCATGTAAAACATGCAAATGATGATGTGTGCAAGCCTTCATAAAAAGCACATTTCCTGTTACTGATTTATCACTATGCCATGTACCCTGTCCATTTCTGGAGGAGTTTATATATAACAAAGTTACAAACCATTGTGCTAAAAAGGATCTGCAATAACAGGAATCCAAAGCACAAAAGCAGTGTCTCTAAAAGCAAAAAAACTGACATGCAGGTTTGAGAGTATTCATGTAATGGGTCACACCAGGCATTATATTCTAAAGAAAAAACAATGATAGATGCTTTGTATGAATGAGTTAGCTACTGTCAACTTTATCACAATTTTAATTATATACACATAGTTTAAAAGCAATTTACATGGACAACCTAAGTAAGTTTATAACTTCTCTGTTACCACATTCTTCACCAAAATGTCATGTCCTTTTGATTATTCAGTATTACAGGGCACTTCTTTGGATGCTCTTATTAAGTTTTCAATGTCCCCTCTGTTTCATACGTATAGAATGTTTCTGAATTACATTATGTACTTTAGGGTTTAGGACAATGGCGACATCAATCACAGATAGGTGTTCTACATTACAGTATCAAGCTACAGTATCAAGCCTTGTTCTTGCTTCTTCCTTCATTGTATGGAGAAGTGACCTAGCGGATAGCAATGGGCAGTGATTCCGTTTCTGTGCACAGCCTCTGTACTGCTTCCCCAAGTCTTTTGGAATCTGCTTCTGAGGGTATATTTACAAACTCAAATAGAACTGTCAGTTTTCAATAGATTAACTTAAGATATTGCATTTTGCTGAATCATGCATCCCAAGATGAGATTTACAAGCTCATTAAGGAGGAATTTTAGCAAGTCACAAAAATAGGGTCTAATTTAGTTCAGCGAATGATCAGATGAGCGAACGCTGTTAGGTCGAACACTAAGTGTCAAACTGGCAAAATAGCGAATGGACGGAGCAGCAAATTTTTTCCCAGAGAAAGATATTGCTGGGCTGGCCGTCTGGGTTGTGCCGTTTCCTCCACTGTAGTGTGATCTCGGAGTTGGTATATTTAGGGGTAGGGGCACAGCCCCCCACAAGAGGGGTGTGGGGGGAGAAGCCCCCCACATTATTTAGTATTTATTTATTTATTTTTTGTGAGGGGAACAGCGATTTTTTTCCCTTGGGGAAAAAAAATCACTGTTCTGGTTGTTCGCTGTTTTGTGTTTTTGAGATTTGGGGGTTGCTATAACAACATTCGTTCATCTGATCATTCATTGTTATAATATAGACCAAAAAATATGATATAAGACAATGCAACACAAAGAGTAGAACTGCACATAATAGGAGAGAATAGGGAAACCAATAGGTTAGCCTACTGTGCACTTTCATAAATAAATGTATCTATTTCAATATGAATCTCTTTAAAGTCCTCATGGAACAAGGTGGGAATCACCACACACCCTTTTAGGATTAGTAAGCTATTCCACAGTGAAGGGGGGCAGTAATAAAGACACACTCCATTACTTTGACCAAGATTTCGGGTACACCCTATAGCACTGTGAGTGTCCTAGTTATGAGTCCTCAGTTACACTCCTCATGAGATATCACACAGTAAAACAGCTGCCAGTTAATGGTAAAAAGTTGGTGTGTGCATATTAAATTTGATGATTTTAACTTAATAGGTCCAAGCAATAAGTTCTGTGGATCTTTAGACATGTCATGAAATGCTGCATTTAAATAAAAAAAAAGGATGCCCTAAGAGAGGCCAGAGCAAATCTAAGTAGAGGTATAAAGAAGGTTAAGAGGACCTATGGACATAAAATTCAGGGACACTTTTCTGACCAAAGGGACTCCAAACATCTCTGGCAAGGCATACAAGCCACAACCACATACAGGCCTGTTTCCTCCCCATGTGATGACAACACAGACTTTCTAAACAAACTAAACACCTACTTCAGCAGATTTGATATGGACAACAACATGATGCCAAATAAGCTCCCTGTCGAACAGGGTGAGGAGGTGCTATGTCGAGGGACATCTGATGTTCTAAAAACCCTGAGGCAAGTAAACCCCCAAAAAAGCAGCTGGTCCTGATAATATTATGGGAAGGGTTCTAAGAGAATGTGCTACCCAACTGTCCACTGTACTAACAGATATAGTCAATACATCTCTGCAACTAGCTATTGTGCCCAGTTACTTCAAAAATATGACAATCATTCCCTTACCCAAGAAATCCCAACCCGCAAGCCTAAATGATTACTGGCCAGTTACTCTTACATTGACAGTAATGAAGTGTTTTGAGCAGCTGATCATGAGCCACATCTCTTCAAACCTATCTGCAACACTGCATATATTACAGTTTGCTAATAGATCTAACCGCTGCATGGCTGATGCAATAGCTGTAGCACTTCATGAATCCTTAGCACATCAAGAGAACAAGAATTGCTATGTCAGAATGCTATTCATCGATTTTAGTTCTGCCTTTAACACTGTCACCCCCCAGAATCTGATATTGAAGCTCATCCAGCTGGGCATCAACACCCCCCTATGTAACTGGATACTGGACTTTCTCATCAACAGAACCCAAAAAGTATGTGTGGCAAATAACAGTTCAATCAGTATTACATTGAGCACAGGTGTCCCACAGGGATGTGTCCTGAGTCTTCTGCTGTTCACCTTGTTGATGCAAGACTGCATGGCCAAGCATGAATCCCAAAAAATCATCAAGTTCGTGGATGATACCACTGTCGTAGATGTTGTCAGAAATGGTGAGGAAACAGCTTAAGTGGAACATCTGATAGGCTGGTGCAACAGCACCAATCTGGCCTTAAATGTAAATAAGACCAAGGAATTAACAGTGGATTCAGGAGGACTCAGCAGATATACCAACCTCTGGAAATTAATGAGGTGGCAGTGGAAAGAGTCAAAAACACCAAGTTCTTGGGTGGCACATCTTAGATGACCTATCCTGGTTGACTCATATTAGCCACATAGTGAAGAAGGCACAACAATGTCTGCACTTCCTACAGAAACTGATGAAGGGAAATCTGTCTCAGTCCATCTTCAAAGCCTTCTACAAAGGGACCATCAAGACCATCCTCTCAAATAACATCATAGTTTGGTATGGTAACTGCAAAGCATCTGACTGCAAGGCTCTCCTGAGAGTACTGAGGACAGTGGAAAAAGTCATTGATTCTTTGCTCCAATCCACGGATGATCTGCATGAGACTTGATGTGTGGGAAGATAATCTATGATCCCACTCACCCTGCCCATGGCATGTATTTCCATCTTTCCTCAGCCAGGCGGTATCGCAGCTTAATTGTAAGCTATGTATATCTGACTGACAATAAAGTTTACTTTGACTTTGACTTTTGTAATGCATAGAGTGCTGTGATTAAGGTAACAAAATGGCCAAATTACATCCTGGTTCAAAACTGCTATAGCGCAAGACCCAACCTTAACAGTGTTTAGGGTGGTGCTTAACAATTACCTCCTAAGGGCTCTTAAGGTCAGTATCACTTGTTCATCTCTAATACATAACACATGAAAGCTTAGGGTTTCACTCAGATGCTTTATTACATACAAACACATCAGAATGGATAACAGCATCTTTAAATATGAACAAACTAGTTAACAAACAGAGCTTACACACATACATGCTTACATCTCAACAGCTAACTATAAAATGGCAGTCAGGCTCACATGCGCTCAGTATTTATACACTTGTGCAGCCCTTGGATAGCTTCTTAAAGGTATACACACACATATTGATCTACATCCTCCCTCTTAAAAAGATTGCCCTTCATGCAAAAAAATATCAGAAGTAGACATGCATTACTAGGTACATTAGAAACAAAAAACAATGTTCATGTCCAAGTTGCTTCACATCTGCTGCAAGGTTTAGAGATTTGACCATATCTCATAACATAACAGTTGGGACCAAATTTAACAACAGGGACAGTCTGTGGTGCACAACTCGTATGAGGAACTTCTGGATTCATCACAGGAACAGGAATGTCCTCTGGAACTTCCTCTGGAATTGGAACACCGGACAACTCACTCTGAGGTAAAGAGTCTTTCTCACAGGCTATGTACTGTGATATAGGCTCGGACACTGGTCTCAAATGTTTCTGATTCCACCTAAAAGTTGCTCCTTCTGATTCTATTATGTACGATCTCGTCTCTGGACCACTATTATTCATGACACCAATACGATCATAACCTTTGGACATTTGCATCCTTACCACTTTTCCTCTCATAATGGATTGAGCGGTTTGTTGGCCTTATTGTAGAAGGACTTCTGGGATAGGTGCTTCTTCAATAGATTGTCTTTCACTGATCTGTTGTTTTTGACACATGGAATCAACAATTGACTATTGATTGGTAATGTGGTTTGTCTTGACAAAAGTCTCTGAGCAGGTCAACCAAGATGTTTATCATAAGGAACATTACTGAGATTCAAGAGATTCAGAAAAACATCACTATTATCTCCACAAAGCTCAGTAGTCAAACCAATAATACGAAAATAACCAACAAGTTTCCAGAGCCGTTCAATGTTTATTGGAATAAAACATAAATTAACTCAATATAAAACAAAGTGACTTAGCGCTTTCACCCATTAAAATCCACTGGGCTTTATCAGAGTAGAATATAAAACCTAATTAATCCTTTAAATACAATTGCAACAGCATCCATCACTTAGTACTGTCCAATCATATAACTCAGTGCATTAATTATTTAAATATTTAAAAACAAATAAATAGCACCATCTACAATATAAATATACCCCAATAATACATTTATAAAAACTTTCATATAATATATGCCCTTAAATAACTGTATGTATAAAGAAAAACACATTAAAATCAAATACAATTAAATAAAATACTATATATAGAGCTACATTCATTAATTCCGGGGGTTAGAGGCATCCAATCTCAACTGCCATAAACACTCTTTTGTTTCCAATAAAATCTTAGTCACCCCCCTTTTCATTTTGTGGAACTCGGTCAACCACAAAAAACAAAAATCTTTTAAAATTCTGACACTTTCGACTATGTGTATACAGGAAACTAACCAATTTCTTCTTTTTGATGTCCCTTACATGCTCTAAAATGTGTAACCTTAATTTTTATATAGTCTTCCCTATATAAAATGTGGGACAGCTCATACATGTGGCGGCATATACCACCATGTTCGTACTGCAGTTACAAAAACCAGGACATCTAATAGTTCTCCTGTAATTATTAATGGTAACATATGGCCCATCATTTATAAATTTACATACAGTGCAAAAACCGCACTTATGCATTTTTGACATCTTGTGAACCCTAGTGTTCACTTCACTTTCCAATAAACCTTTTAAATTGACACCCCTACTATAGATTCACCTAGACTCTCTCTCAAGTCACCTTTAAACGCACTTGCCCATGTTGCCTATATAATAGTCTTAACCTTGGCTGCTGTGTCATTGTATGGGAGTACCAAAGCACCTCTCTTATCCTTCACATTAGATCTATCTTTAACAAAGTAATTTGTGTTACTAATACTTTTTTTAATCCTCCTTTCAGTATAGGCTGAAAAACACTTTTCCTTTTCTCTGTCACATCATTACATATTTTAAGTAATACATCAAGAGGATACCCTCGCTCAAGCAACATATCCATCAATTTGGCAATTTCAATGTTAAAAATCTCATCTTCACTGACTAACCTAGACAGTCTCACCATCTGTCCTTTCATAATATTTCTTTTACAACTTTTATAATGTAAAAAAGAATTAGAATATTTTTTTTCCAATAAATACTAGAGTTTAACACACCATCTTTCTTGTATAGTAAAATTTCCAAAAATTCACACTTATTCTCATTTACATTGTTAATAAATTTCACAAATGGTGCTGTACTGCCTAGATACATAATAAAATCCTGAACCTCAACCTCAGACCCTTTCCAAAATATCAGAATATCATCCAAAAAGTGCAAGTATAACACAATTTTTAACATAAAACTAGAAGAAAAAACAAATTGTGTCTCCCATTCTGCTAAAACAAGATTTGCGTATATGGGTGCACATCTGGCACCCATTGCTACACCTATAATCTGTTTAAAGTACTCACCATCAAACAGAATACAATTATTTAATAACACCATTTCCATGAGTTCTCCTAATAATCCCCGCTTTACATTGTGCAGTTCACTGTGTCGTAATATACAGTTTTCAAAAAGTTCTAAACCAACATTGTGCGGTATTACAGAAAATAAGTTAACCACATCCACAGTTACCATTAAAAATTCATCACTAACATTTAATTCTCTAATTAAATCTAAACAGTGCCAAGAGTCCCTGAGGATGTGTGGCAACCTATCTAATGCATTTTTACAAAAGTCAACAAAGGATGCAATAGCCTCAGTCGTTGATCCCCTAGCCAAAAGTATCGGTCTAAACAGTGGTTCATTCATGTCTTTATGGATCTTGGGGATACCAAAGATGGATGGTATGATTGGTGTATCCACCATCAAATAATTAAATTCATCTTTGGTAATCATCCCCTCCATCAAAAATTCATGCAACTGCCAGTCTATTTTAGTGTATGCTCTATATACTTCATATTTAGACACCCTTTCATACATTTCACAGTCATTTAAAATTTCCAACATCTTACATGTGTAATCAGTATTAGACATAATAACTACCCCACCTCCTTTGTCAGGTTTCATGACCCGATATTGGTTGGTAGTAGTTAATTCTTTTAAATAAAATCCCCCCTCCCCTTGTCAAATTGTCAACCAAACCTTTCTCTGCCAACAAATATCTCCTGATTTGAGTTTCACATAAATGTTCAAATATAAACACCATGGAATTATTAGGGGGAATGAATGTACTGCTTTTTCTGACTGTAAAATTAAAGTCAGTACAAGGACTGGGTTTGTTTGCAAAAAATATTTTAAAATTTAACTGTTTCATAAATAACTTCAAATTAATTAATAATCCACCTACATCATAGTAAAATGTTGGAACAAATGAAAAACCTTTTTTAAATAAAGAAAAATAATCATGTGACAATTCTAAGGCAGTAAAATTGTAAATCGAAAAGCTACCATCCTTTACCAGTTTGCACTTGCACTCATGCATAAGGCAATCATTACCCTCTGTATTTGCTCTATTAATATCACATAAAATCTCATTGTCAAATTCATCACTATCTACAAAATTGTCCAGCGTAAAATCATTCATAATTGATGGACTGACACCTATTAAGTCCGACTGAGACTGTTGCTTGAGTGTTAGTTGTCCTTGTTGGGACCTGGAATCCTCTTCATCCCCCTCCATTGATTTACTTGCCTCATTGTCTTTGTCAAATTCATCACTCTCTACAAAATTGTCCAGCATAAAGTCATTCATAATTGACAGACTAACATCTATTAAGTCCAACTGAGACTGTTGCTCGAGTGTTAATTGTACCTGTTGGGGCCTGGAATCCACTCCACTCCCCTCCATTGATTCATTTGTCCTCTCGCTATCTCCCTGTTGAATGCCTGTTGTTGTTGGTTCTGGTATTGATTCCTTAACTGACCTGAACGTCTCAGGGGTTGTTGCTCTAAAAAAGGCCTATTATTTGCCCTATTAGTAGCAGTGTTAACCCCTCTGTTCACATTGCCAGATTGGGACCTACTGTTGTCAAACCCCTGTCTTTGCCCATTAACTCTTTTGTTGTTTCTGTTCACATTAAAATGCGAATAAGCCCGATTCTCAGTATATTCGAAACTGTATCTAGTCAATTTACCTTGTTTTATCTCAAGCCCTGTTTTGACATATACTTCCATATCTTTCTGTACCTTGTCAAAACGAGCCTTGTTAAACTTGAACAAGTCATTGGTAATGCTATTGTTTAAAGTTGCTAATTCATGTTTGAGTTTAGCAAGTTTAATATTCATTTAATATATCACTATTATCTCGTTTGGACTTCTCAAGTAACTGTTTTTCACTTTGAACTAGAACGTGCAGTTCTGCCAAACCATTTGACTGCAGGTACTCTTGACTACTTGTGACATGAGTAATGTCCCATTCTTTAGCAAATCTTTTGATCTGTCATCTTGTCAACTGCATGCCATTGTCAGAAGTAACTTTGTGTAGACTTCCATGAATAGCAAAATGAAGTTTCATCTTAGTAATGACTATACTTGATGTTAACTTAGGAAGTAGATCACTCTCTCAAATCAACTGGAGTAAGAGTCTACTAACACCAAATGATGTTGACCATTCCATCTGAAAATATCAGTGGCTACTGTCTATGGAGGTAGTTCCGGAATCTGGTTAAGCTGAAGTGGTTCCTTCTGTTGATGTGGCTTTGTACTATTACACACTGAAGAATATAAAAGTGCTCTCTCAATGTATTGTGACATAGAAGGCCAAAATACTAGCTCTCTCACCCTTCTTTTGGTAGAGTCGGTTCCTGGGCTGACCACAATGCAAGATAGTAATGTAGTCTTGTTGCAAGGACTTCGGAACAATTACTTTTGGACCTTTCATAATACCTTTGTCAGACAAAATCTTATCTCTGTATGGAAAATAAGGTTGCACTTCTTGAGGTAAACTAGACTGCTTTGATGGCCATCCATGATTGATAAAGTGGTCAAGCCTCTGTAAAACTGGATCTGTAGCTGTGTCATCTTGTAGCTCATCAAGATATGTGGACGATAAACGTCTCACTTCCAAAACTTCAAAATCAAGGTTCTCATGTTTGTGATGTTCTGTGGTATTTCTGGGCAAGCTGGATAAGGTATCAGAAGATAAAGATGTTTGCCTTTCTTATAGATAAGATTGAAATTATACTTTTGGAATCTCAGCATCATATGTTGCAGTCTGGCTGGAGATGAATACATAGGCTTTCTCAAAATAGTGACTAAAGGTTGGTGGTCTGTTTCGATCTGGACAGGTCTACCATAAACATAATCATGGAACTTCAAACATGCAAACACAATTACCAAAATGTCTTTCTCGATCTGGGCATACTGCATCTCAGTTTGGGTAAGAGATCCCGATGCATAGGCACAGGTTGATCCTCTTGTAGAATGACTGCACCAAGACCAAATTTTGAAGCATCACAGGAAAGTGTTACTAGTTTGTGAACATCACAGTATCTGAGAGCTGGTGGAATTGTAACTCTCTGTTTGAGGACATCAAATGCTCTTTGGTGTTGCTCTAACCAAAGATACATCTTTACATGTCAGCTCTATGAGTGTTGCTGAAAGTTGGCTCAAGTCTGGAATGAACTTGTCTAGGTAGTTGACCCTTCCAAGAAAATGTTGCAGGGCTTGAACATTGTCTGGTGCTGGAATCTTGAGAAAGGCTGTTTGTTTTGAAGGGTCTGGTTGTAGGCCTGTAGTTGTAAATAACTTTTCTGAGGTTTCCCTCATGTTCAGATTTCATCATGACCTCCTACTAGTATGTCTTCTACTATAATAGCACAAGGATACCCAGAAAAAAATTTGCTCCATTGCACTTTGAAAGAGTTCACTTACAGAATTTATCCCAAATGGCATTCTTAAAAATCTATACCTGCCAAACAGAGTACTGAAAGTAGTCAGAAATAATGATTTCTTGTCGAGCTGAATTTGCCAAAATGAACTCTTTGCATCTAAGACAGAAAAAATAGTGGCATTTGGTATCGAGGCAGCAGCTTCTTTGACTGTGCGCATTGGATGATGAGGTCTTTTAAGTGCTTTGTTCAAATCTTGTGCATCAATACATATTCTGATATAATCTGAGCTTTTCTTATGAGCTACCACCATGGAAGATACCCTTTCAGTTGGAGTCTCAACTGGACAAATCAAACCTTGTTGCACCATTTTATCTAACTCGGCTTTCACTCTGTCCTGCATGGCTACTGGAACTTTACGTGTAGGCCTGATAACTGGACTGACCTCTGGGTGTAACTTATGGAGTACACAGCTGGAAGCTTGAACAGTTTGTCTTCAAAAAGATCAGCATAGGTAGAAAAAAATGTGCTGGGCAAAATTAGAGCAGTGGTCTTTTAAGCCAACTTGATGGACTTCCTTATTAAATGAAAGCAGTCCTATTTTCAAACTGTCTCTGAGGCCTAATAATGACTGGACGTGCCTCTTGATCACATAAAATAATAAGGTATAGCTTTGTCCAGCAGAATAACATGAAAGCACTACTGAGCCTTTGGCTTGAATTTTTTCACCTCCATAAGCAACAAGCTTTGCACACCTTGCCAAATCAAGCCTTTCATTTTTATACAGTCTGGCAAATGTTTCTGCTGACATAACATTGCACTTGGAAGCTGTATCAACTTTGAGCTGTATGGGTTTGCCATTTATCTGAACAGTACAAAATACTCCATTCTTTGCCCTTAAATCTACTGCATTGACTGTTTCATGAAACACTGACACACCATCAACATAAAGAGTAGAATTGCCACTAGCTGATTTATTTATTTTTATTTTATTTTTTTAACATTTGTTAACCGGGTTAGTCTGACTGGGTCCAGAGAACCCTTTTTCAGTGGAGACCCTAGAAGAAAAGCTCCAGGAAAAGTAATTAAAAAATAAGAAAAACCTAACAATTCAAGTTGCAAGATACTTATTACAAAAACAGAGTGAAATATACAATACGAATCTATACAAGTCCAAAGTACAGTATTTTGTGAACGCAGAAGCAATATGTTTGAGAAATTTGGTTAGCATTAAGATATTTACAAGGAATGTAGCAATGCCTAAAATAAAAAAAAATTCAGAGTAACATCATGACAGATATGTTAATTGTGAGATGAAGAAAAATTCATATTTCCTGACAAGTACAGATCCATGCAAGTTGGAAAAGAATTTTTAGTTGCTTTTTGAATTTGCCACTTTTGGTAGTGAAGCAAATGGACAATGGAAGTTTGTTCCATGAGTATGCAATTGAATGACTGTAAAGAATTTTTTCAATATTTTTATTTGGCTTGGCCACCTGCAGAAGGTTTTGTTGTGTGCTTTTGAGGTCACGGTGGGTGTGTATGATGTAATTATGGATGTAAGGGCAGGACAGGAATTGGGGCTATTTAGGATGCTGTGTGCAGTTTGTTGTTGTGATATTTGAAGCATGTGGGGGAGCTCAGGCCATCTTAAGCTTTTCAGGGATACACAATTATCAGATTTGTAGCTATTACTGGCTGCAAATCTGGCTATCTTGTTATAGGTGGTTTCTAGTTTGGTTAAGAGATTATTTTGGAGGTTAGTAAGTATGAGAGCTGCATACAGCAGGGATGGTAGAATAAATGTTTGAACTAGTATAGGTCTAGATTTGTTAGGTATATATTTGTTGTTGTGGTATAGAAGACCTAGTTTTTGACTGGACTTTTTGATATACATTTGTTGTTGCGGTATAGAACACCTAGTTTTTGATTGGACTTTTTGATTTAGTTTAAGATATGTAGGTTGAATTTTAATTGGTCATCTTTAGTAACGCCAAGTAATTTATTTGAGTCAGTGGTGATAATTGCTTTATCTAAGGATGAGATGGTGAAGTTTTCTTTAGCTGGACTGAGATTTTTTGGAAGGAAAATGAGGAGCTTAGTCTGTTTGGGGTTGAGAAGCAGGTTGTTTTCAGTTAGCCATTGTTTTACTAGTTGCAGATTGTTGAATGACATTGTGGAGACTTTGTATATTGTTGGAGGTGTTAATAATTGTGGAATCATCTGCATACTGTACTAAAGTAGAGTGGGGTCAGGAGACATGGAGGTTATTTTTAAATACATTAAAAAGTAGGGGGCCCAGGATAGAACCCTGGGGACCCCAGTCTTTACAAGACAGAAAGGGGAGAAGGATGTCTGCCATCTGATAGACTAATATCTGTTTGAGAGGTAGCTGTTAAACCAGAAGGTAGTGAAGGTAGAGAGTTGTAGGTTGGAAAGTTTGTTTAGGAGGATGGGGTGGGAAACGGTATCAAATGCTTTGGATAGGTCAAGGAATAGAGCTAGTACAAATTTATTATTATCTCTGGCATGGGCAATGTTGTGTGTGAAAGATAGGAGGGCAGTGGTAGTACTGTGCAAGGGTTGGAAATCATGCTGTGTGGGTGTAATTAGGTTTGCCTGTAAGAGGTGGTTTAGTGTTTGTCTATGTATACATTTTCCAGTATCTTGGATAAGGGGGGTAATATGTCAATAAGCCAGTAATTTGAGGGCTCTGTAGAATTTCCTCCCTTGTGGAGGAGTATTATGAAGAATTTTTTCTAGATATCTGGTATTGTATTTTCTTGGATGGATCTATTGATAAGTATAGATACAGGGGATGCTGTAGATTCTGCTGAATGTTTGAGAAATAATGGAAGGAGTTTGTCGGCTGATGGGGAACATGGTTTAAGTTTATTAAGAAGTGATCTGATGAAGGGAGTTGCTATGGGTGTTAGGGAGAATGAGGGAAGTGATGGGGTGGGAGGTGTAGTCTTAATATCAAGAGCTTCTGGTTTATTAAGCTTTTCTATTGTTTCAATGAAAATGTTCAATGACCAACTCATTTCTTAAAATGTTCCCTCTTAATAAAAGAATGTGGGACTTTTGATTTACAAAATCTTTTGAAATGATTCCATTTATTACAATTGTGGCATTGTTGACCAAAAGCTAAACATTTTTCCCATTTAGATTTATGATTACCACCACAGTTATGACAGTTACAATGAAACCAGGTCGGGGCCCATGCTTTGAATTTGCTGACACACTCTTAATGCTTCACTGAGACTGTGAACTCTGGAATGTGCTGGACAGTTCTGATGTTTACCAATGAGTGCTGCAGTAGTTACAGTTGCTGCCATGTGCTTGTGCCTGTTTCTTTTAACTACGTGCTGCATACTATCAACATAAGCTTTGTTACTGTGTCTTCTAGGGCTGTTCTCCTTTGTAAGCATATTTATGTGCTTTTCTGTGAGCTCGTACATCTGACAAATCTGAATGGCCTTATTCAACATTATATAATTGTCACAAAGCAAAATCTTTCTCATAGCATCATCTTTTAATTCACACACAAGTCTGACTTCTATCAACTCATCCCTTAAGATACCAAATCTGCAAGTTTTAGCTTTATATCTCAGGTCTGTTATACATGCTGCAAAACTTTCACCAGGCTTTTGAGCCCTTGTGTAAAATAAATGCCTTTCCATTGCAACATTTATCTGGGGGTTACACATTTCTCTAAATTTTTGTTTAAAGCACCCTGCGTCCTCCCTTGACTCAGCCAATACAACAATATAATGGTTTCCCTCTCTCTGGTATAGACAGCAGGTGAATACACAAATGAACTTTCCCTTTCTATGGCTTCTGACCCAGCCAAATTGAATGCCTTTGTACAGTCATCTTTATCAGAAAATGCAGCCTGTATGAAAATGTCTTACTCTTGCTCAAACACTCTCCAGTTCTCAGCAACATTACTGTCAAACACAAGTGCACTGGGTTTTTGAAATTCATCTGCCATGCCCACAAGGGCAGCCACGGTGGTGTAGCGGCTAGCATTGTCACCTCACAGCAAGAGGCTCTACGGTTCGATCTTTGGCTGGGGTGCCTTCTGTGTGGAGTCTGCATGTCCTCCCTGTGGTCACGTGGGTTTCCTCCGGGTGTTCCGGTTTCCTCCCACATCCCAAAGACATGCTGTAGGTGGATTGGACACTCTAAATTGACCCTAGGTTTGAGTGTGTGCATGTGTGTGCCTTCTGTGGAAGGCTGGGTGCTAGGCTGGCAACTCAACACTGTAAAACTCCACTGCCAATCATGAGAGGACAGGTGATCCGCTGTGGCGACCCCTAAATGGGAAAAGCCAGAAGAAGAAGTTCTGCCATGCCCACAAAGTATATACAAGCACACTGAAAGTATGGCCCCTTGTAATTATATACCAACAAACAGTGCTGTGAGCTTGTAACAACACTCAAATGCACAATATACTTTTCAAAATACTTCTTTACTTAGCAAAATATGCTCTGTAATGGCTGTATTCTGCGAAATATACCTTGTAATGGCCGTACTCTATGAAATAGCTTTACTGTAACACTGCACAAACATGTGAACACTTTATATACTTTTGATAACTCAAATGTCTTTGCTTAATATGAAAAATATGCATGCTTAGAGAAAATGTGGCCGTTTCCCTTTATTTTATTCGTTTTATGCAATTCAGACTTTATTTCAAACATTTTCCATAATAATTCAAATATTGTTATCAGTAACGTACATATCTGTTAATGCAAATATTATTTAGAACAATCTGTATGCCCCGTTTCATATTTTGCAAAAAGAAATAGTGCTAAGCAACTTTTAATATCTGAAATTATTTTCTGACCTGTTTTGCGAAGTATGCACGTTTTAGGAATGATCCACTCATGTATATTCCACCAGCATCTAAACAAGTGCCTTAAGTAATTTTAGCCAAGCTGTTTCTGACTCCATGCCCCTTCGGTATGCCTCTTTTAACTTCATGTGCTTTTAGATATGCAGCTTCTGGCACTATGCCTTTTAGACATGCCGATTCTGACACCATGTCCTTTAGACATGCCACTTCTGACACCATGTCGCTTGTTTGTCTCTAATACATAAAACAAGAAGGCTTGGGGTTTCGTTCAGATGCTTTAACAAACACATCAGGATGGACAGCAGCATCTTAAAATATGAACAAACTACTTAACAAACAAAGCCTATATACATACATTTATTAATTTATTTTACATTTGTTGACCGGGAAAGTCCGACTGGATACATGTCCATTTTCAGCGTAAGCCTGGAGAGAAAAGCTCCAAACTTACAAACAGATCAAGACAAGCAAGTTACAGTATATGCACAAACATATTGTATTAATATGCAAATTACAGTCTCACATTTCAAGCCTATGAAGAATACAGTTTATATTCAAGAATATATACAAATATGTTACAGTTTCTCTTATCAAACCTATAGGTGCAGCTATATATAGAGTATCTGCAGAGATGTTACAGTTTCTCTTTTCAAACCTTTTAGTGTAAGAGGTAAGTCGCTGTGAATAAAAATTGCAGGGCTATGGAAGTAGATTAGGCTTTAGTCAGGGTTAGAGCAAGGACATAACCAGTGAGTTTTAAAATACTGGATTAGATTTTTTTGAACTGATTAAGGGAGGAGCGAATTCCAGGATTTGCCTACTGAATTTGCAAACAAAAATTCTCCAGATAGGTTGTTAGCTTTAACAGATTGAACCAAAAGTTTTGTATTGGAATGAAGTGGTCTAGCGTTTTTGTAGGGATGGATAATGTTTTTAAGGGAGAGCATTTTTTCTGGATGGTTAATAACCTTGAATGCTACAGTAAGTTGATTATATTGAATTAGCCTGGGGAGTTCTATATTCTTACATCTTAACAGCTAACTACAAAATGGCAGTCAGGCTTGCACGTGCTCAGTATTTATACACTTGTGCAAGCCTTTGGATTGTTTCTTAAAGGTATATACACACATATTGATCTACAGTTGGTCTGTACTAAAAGCAGACAGCGCTGACCAGTAAACAGCACCAGCAAGTAGAAATTGCTTACTTTCAAGTTTCAGGGAATAAGTAAAGATGTCAGCGTCTCCCCCAACACAACACATTGCATTTTTTTTAACATATTACTTAACAATGCCTTGACATCCACATCTCAAATGCATAATAAGTGAATTATGAGGTTCTGTATTACAAGATCGAAGCTTTACTTAATCTAATAATTAAAGCTCGAACTTGTAATATTAAAACCGTAAACTGTCAAAAACCTGATTTAACCCAGGGAAACACTTCCCTTGGCAGTTCTGTAGAGTATGCCCATTTCTCCAATCTGGAGCGATCTCGGAGTTGGTATAATAAGGTGGGGGGGGGGGGTGTGAGGGCGAAGCCATCCACTTGATTTCGGATGTAGACCTTTTTTTTTTTTATTCGGCCAAGGGAAGTGTTTCCCTGGGTTGAACTGGCCGTTTGACAATTTTAGCTGTCGATATTATAAGATCAAGCTTTAGTTATTAGATTAACTAAAGCTTCGATGTTGTAATATAGACACAATTATGATTGGTGACTCGAACTGCTTTGTCATTATAGCACTAGTAACACTGCTGATGTCAATGATATTAGCAAGGAGGTGTTAACTCATACTCGTCTTCATTTCATTTTTGATTTGCATTTGCTACACAGTTTATTCTTTACGTCCTCTAAATTATAAGTGTATTACTTATTCAAGTAGAATGAATGAACCATATTTAAAAAAAATGTAGAATATACTCCTGTAATTGCAACTGGGTGTGACAATTCAGCAGATGTGAACTGTGAATGACATAAGTAGGCTTATTATTTGCTTGATGTCAGAGCAATGAACCTGCTTGGTGAATCTGTTTATATACATACATATATATATATATATATATATATATATATATATATATATATATATATATCTATATAATGTTTGGAATCTGTGGTCTGTTTATGGGATTTGTTATCATCATCATCAACTGCATTTTTCCTGTTTTCTACATGGGTTTGGGGTATTCTTCAACTGTTGCCACCTCTCTCGGTTCATTGACACTGTCTCACCTTCTTCTCTCACACAATCAGCCCATCTCTTTGCTGGACATTATTGTTTCCTCTTGCCTTCTTCCTGTCTGTCACAAATCTTCATCAAAATAAGTCTCCTGTTTTCCTGCATATGTGCCCGAAACACTGTAATCTGTTCTCTTCGACCTTTTCTACAATCGCAGCTTCACCTCTCATCTCATCATTTCTTTATGCATCCCACCACTCATCTCAAGTACTTTATCTCCATCACCTTTAGCTTTCTTAGCTCCTCTGCCTTTCCAGACCATACAGAAGTACTGGTTGCACCATTGTTTTATACATCTTTCTTTTCAGCTTCTTGGGTGTTCTTCTGTCACAAAGTACCCCTGAAACTCTTTGGCAGTTGCCTGCAGTCCATCTGAGTGTTAGCTTCGACCCCCTCATTCAGAATTCTCTTCACTTCAAACACCGTTCACAGATATTTTAAACTATTAACCAGTTTCACTATTTTTCTTTCTCCGTTATCAGCTTCTTCTGATTTCTACTTATTTGTTGCCATGACAACTGTCTTGTCTGTACTGAGTTTAATCCCATGTCCCTTCAGTTTTACATTCCATTTCATTTATAGGGATTTATATCCTAGAAAAGTAGAAGACATCTGAAATTTGATAGTACTTTAGTAAGTGTGCTAATCTGTAAGGTGATGGATATCTCTGCAGTCTGTTCCATGACATTACTTTTGTTGCAGTTTAAATGTGAGGAATTAGTTTGCAGCTATACCATAACACCAGGAACATGACTGGTGATGGTAAATGATTGGGGTATTGTCTTCATATTATATTATCAATGTATTGCCGCACAACCATTGCTTAGGGTTCACAGAATTTTGACATAGAAATGAAAAAAAATCTGGGGCAACTCATTTGGCACTGTGATATAGATTAGATTGTACACCAAAACACAGATTACCCCAATATACAGTATGAATCTACCCATGCAAAAACTCTAAGAAGAGGATTCAGTCAGTAAAATTCAATGTCTTCAGTGTCTTGATGAGGTTGATGAAGACCACCCCCTTTGAATGGAGTCCACTACTGTGCACTGCAGTCATCACATTTTCTGTTAAGGAGGTAAATTTTAATAGCTACTGTATTAGACTGGCATTAAAGACAAACCAAAACAAGAAAGTCAGAAGGTTCCTGAAAGCCATCTCTCTGCTGTACCTCCACAGCATCTTGGTGGTTAGAAAAGAGACAAAGGGGTTAAATGGGCCATTAATTAATAAGTGGTGAACATCACTTGTGAAATGGTGTTGGGTGGGTCTACTACATACATCCATGCCTTTAAGTGCTACTCAGTCTAACATAATGGCTGTGATATGAGAAGACAATAGGTGAGTCAAGCTACAAGACACTGCCCTATTGTATAGAAATAGAAGAAAGTCTACCTTATCTGGAATAAACTTCTTGGTGATGTTCTTCATGAGATAATACTTTTTATCTGATTTTAATTTCTTGCAGAGAGAACATAAAGGTCCAAATGTGGGACATGAAGAAAAAATAAAAGACATAGCACCTACTGGGATACTGCATGTTAAACACCATAGCAGTGTCCCTGGATTAGCAGTAGCACAATTAGATGTGAAGAGCTTTGCAGGTCTGGCCTTAGATTTGTAGAGATCCTTCAAAGTATTGGATTAACTGTATATCAAAACATTTTAGGACTGATAGAGCACAGGCAAATTTTCAGATAATTCAGCCTAAGAGGGAAAAATGTATTTTCGCAAAAATGTCTTAAGATGCTACAAATACAGACTTTAGTAGGAATATCAGGGTTCTTGCACTGACTGTTAATTCCATCAGATAACTATGGTCATGTGAGTTCTGTTTTAAAATATGCAGCTGATATTCATGATCTTAATGGAACAGCTCTGTCCAAATAATAAAGGGAGCAACATATTAAAATATTCTGTGGAATGGTCAGTACTATGCAGCAGATTTATATGAAAAAAATAATGAGACAAAAGCTAAGACAAATTCTTAGCTATAAAACATTTCTTTGACATTGTATATAAGTGCTGAATAGAAATGCTATCATCAGTTTTTAAGCATTTTGGTTACCTGCCTGTTGAAGATTTCATCTAGCCCAGCCACTAAAATCCTTCTGGATAGGGAAAAGAGTGTTACAGGGCAAATAATGTGGGGGATAACAGGAACTGGATGATTCAGAATCAGAAATAACCAAAACTCTGCTAAAATGATTTCTGCTTGGAAATAGTCATTTACAATATTGAGCAATAATGCAAACAGAAGATAAACTGTCGTACTTCCGTAATAAAAATCCCCAACTGTGAGATTCATGTACAGACTTAACACAAGCACAATGAGAGCAATGCCAAATATGTTCCTACTTGGTACTTTGACAACTCTTCCAAAAAGAGGTTGGAAAGCCAGAGAGATCTAGCATGAATACATAACAGGCACTAAAACACCTACTTAGCATATTTTTAAAACTGAGGTAAAACATTATAAAGACTTGCTGCTGGAAGTCAGACAGTTCAAAACCAAGCCGTGAAAACTTCAGGTGTTGCTCAAGAAGTGCAATACAAGCCAGTAAAAGTGTAAAACACAGGTTTAATCCAAGAAATGCAACACAATCCAGTAAGCGTATAAGCACTTTAATTTTAAACCCTTTAAAACTTCATCAGATACAATTTTACAGTTCTAGAGCCATTTAAATAAACTTCCCTGGTCATGTGATCCTTTTAAAATTTTAAAGCAACATTCCTCTATTATACACATCCCCCAAAAATATATATATTGTCATTAAATTCATGCCCTAATATACATACTATTTTAATTGTTGTGCTACTAGAATTAGTTCATGTGATTGTCACGCACAGTATTCTTTATAAATAAACCTTTAGTAATAAAAAAATAAGAAATAAAAATAAAAATAGCAGCAAAGTGTTATTTTCATGACAATTTCTCTCTCTCATGCTTTTAGTTTCAGGATGGGAGCAATACTGACATGGTCATTTAATCCTGGTTGCCTATATGCCTCTAGTTGGCAGTTGCCATTTTAATTCATGTTTCTCCAGTATTACTGTCCAAGGACCTCCCCCCACTTTTCTTTCTCCAATCTTTCTAATATACTAAATTTAAAAGAGTGATCAGAGTGTTCACTTAGATGCCTAAACAGTGCATTGGTGATTCTTTCTTTTTTAATTTCGTATAAATGTTCATAAATACGATTACGGAGCTTTTGCTCCATTTTTCCCCACATAAAACCTATCACATCCCTGACATTTTGCAATGTAAATTATATCTGTAGTGTCACAGTTGTATTTACCATTTATATTTAATTTTCTTCCCTTTAGGTTGATTTGAGGAAGATATTATGACTACTATAGATGCAAGGGATTTATACACCATTATTCCACATAATATAGCCCTAGAATGGACTACGGATTACTTGGAAAACAAAAACCTGGAACAGACTATAGTAAATAATGTCATAGAACTCAGAAATATTTCTCACCAATAACTACATATACTTCGAGGGAGAAATTTACAAACAAAAAGAAGGAGTGGCCATTGGCTGCCCAGTGGGGTCATTTTTGGCAAATGTAGTTATGTTGGAGTGGGAAAAGATGTTTGTGCACAACAGTGTCCACACAGGCAATATTAAATTTTACCTGCGCTATTTGGATGACATCTTCCTTATATGGGGAAATAATGAGGCTACATTAAAAAAACTTTCTGCAGTATATTAATGAAAGTACAGAGTTCCTTAAGTTTACATGCCAATACAACAAAAATGAGATGGCATTTTTGGATGTTATGCTTAGGAACAATTATGGTTTGGGGGAATATGTAGCTAGTAGATATAGGAAACCAACATATTCCTACATGCTACTTCACTTCACCAGCTGCCACCCCTTTAAACAGAAAAGGGCAGTGGCAAAGGGCCAATTGGTTAGAGTAGCCAGAATGAATACAATAGATGAAGACTACTGTAAAGAAGTGGACACCCTAGTAGGGATGTTAACCACAAGAGGTTACCCACCAGAATTATTAAATGAGTTAACATTAGAAGTTACATCTAAAAGAAAAATGGATTTCACCAACCTATTTTGACAAGGAACTTACAAAATAAGGTAACCACCAGTACCACTGGAAATTATTGTAATCATAAAAAATACAATAATGCCTTTATTACCACCTTTAACAAAGCTAGTGGTAGTATAAAATGGATTTTGAACAAAAACAGGAAGGTGCTACAATAACACCCAAACATAATCAATGACATAGGGGTAATGCCCACTATTATTTATAGAAGAGACAGTAACATAAAAAACATGGCTGAAGCAGAAAGGAAAGTGGCAAATGCTTTAACTAATAGGATGTCAAAATGTGGGAGATGCAGTTACTGCAAATACATACTTGAGAGCACTCAAATCAACCTAAAGGGAAGAAAATTAAACATAAAGGGTAAATACAACTGTGACACTACATGTATAATTTACATCACAAAATGTCAGGGATGTGATGGGTTTTATGTGGGAAAAACAGAGCGAAAGCTCCATAATTGTATTTATGAACATTTATACGAAATTAAAAAAGAAAGAACCACCAATGCACTGTTTAGGCATCTAAGTGAACACTCTGATCACTCTTTTAAATTTAGTATATTAGAAAGAGTGGAGAAAGAAAAGTGGGGGGAGGTCCTTGGACAGTAATACTGGAGCAAAATGAATTAAAATGGCAACTGCAATTAGAGGCATATAGGCAACCAGGATTAAATGACCTCCGTATTGCTCCCATCTAACATGAAAACATAAGAGAGACAAATTGTCATGAAAATAACACTTTGCTGCTATTTTTATTTTTATTTCTTATTTTTTTATTACTAAAGGTTTATTTATAAAGAATACTGTGAATGACAATCACATGAACTAATTCTAGTAGCACAACAATTATAATAGTGTGTATATTAACACATTTTAATGACAATATATATATATATATATATATATATATATATATATATATATATATATATATATATTTGGGGGGATGTGTATAATAGGGGAATGTTGCTTTAAAATTTTAAAAGGATCACATGACCAGGGAAGTTTACTTAAATGGTTCTAGAACTGTTACAACTTGTATCTGATGAAGTTTTAAAGGGTTTAAAATGAAAGTGCTTATACGCTTACTGGATTGTATTGCATTTCTTGGATTAAACCTGTGTTTTACACTTTTACTGGCTTGTACTGCACTTCTTGAGCAACAACTGAAGTTTTCACGGCTTGGTTTTGGACTGTCTGATTTCCAGCAGCAAGTATTTCTTATTGTGGTTTTGGAACATCTCAAATATTATAAACCTAGTGTCCAAATCTCTTGAAAAACTTTTTAGTCAGGACTGTAATAGAATCTTGGTCATTGACAACACAGCTGTCTTCATTTGCTATGGATACTGGCAGCACTAGGATATTAAGAAAAGATTCCACTGAAGCTGGAGCAAGCTGCTTACTGCTTTCCTTTAGTATTTCTGTCATTTTACTGCTGTTCATAACTTCTGCACAACCAAAGAATGGGAAAGCTAGCCATTTATTATTTGCTGTTAGCTATACCATAACACAGACAGGCATTCCATAGTTTAAGTACCCCAGTATACAACAATGACATGTATGACACAACAATGACATATACAAATTCATCCAATTCAAAAATAACAACAGAGTTAAGCGCAAGAGTGAAGAAATGAAAATTATTGTTTGTGTCACTTAAACTGAAACCATCTGATAAGTAACTCATTTCTAAATTCATCAGCAGGCAGACATGGGACCAGAAATAAGTGTATTAGTTCTGGTTTAGGCACTTGGGCTTCAGGCCAGTTATTTTACATTAAGAAGGTTTGTGGTCTGCACTATCACTAGTGATATCTGCATTGTACTGTGTACTTATTTTGTTTCACTTGAAAGAAAGTTACTGTTTGTCGTTTTGCGACCACAGTTAAAAAAAGCAAACTTCACACTACTCAAGACTGGTGATATATCCTTCAAGGCCTGAGCCAGTGGAAAAACCACAACAAGCTGCGAGCCACTTACCCCACATGAACACCTCCAGGACCAGGGCGGCATGGATCATCCAATCTAAATAAAAAAATAAAACCAAGAACAACAAAGACAAGCGATCACGTCACAATTGGACCCCCAGCATTAAACAACTTTACAATAAGAGGAAATTGCCATGGATTCCAATTATAGGAACCTGGCTGGATTAGGAACCTTCCAGATATGCTCAGAATTAGTCCAAAAAATCACCAAACCCACAGACAAAACAGACAGGTCCAACAGACAGGTTCAACTCTTCTACAGACACTCTCACCCCAAGCCCATAACCGAGTAGCCCTACCCCTAGCCTCTGAGCCTCCCAGACATCTCAAATGCGCAGGTGAAAGCTGCTCTCTAAAAAGCTAAATGGTAACCTGCCGGATGGCATGTCCCGGCTGTGTGCTGGAAACCTGGTGTCTAATTAAACCTTGAAACCCACACATAAGGCAGCTGTTTAATCTCAGCTCTCACGCCACCAAGGAGGCCAACCGTGAGTGGCTGTGGTCCCCGTCCCACCACCCTCTACTCCGCTACGGACCCTGGTGCCCCGATTACTGTCCCCGTCCCATAAGCACTGCAAGTCTATGTCTGCAAAGCTATGGAGATAATGTAAACAAAGATATAAGATATGGCAGGACTTTGACATGGACCCAGCAACCCAGCTTAGAAGGAAGATAAGGGAAGATCATGCCTTTGTCTGACTTCTCAACTGCAAAACAAGGCCATTGATGAGGAGGGAAGCGGTCCATACAGCCTACCTTGACCTTGCAGTTTTTTCGACACAATACCCCACTGTCGGGTTGTAGAAAAAAAGCTACCATGTAAAAACAACCCATGTCACAAGATGGGTTGCAAACTGGCTTAAGGACAGAACCCACAGGGTACAGGCCACAACAACTGGAAACAGCCATAGTGGAAAGTGCATGGACACGGATATCCTTGGACCACGGATCCACGCAGAGGGAGATACACGGCAGACCCAGAGCCATGGCCTGAAGTTACAAGCCAAAAAAAAAAAGAGTAGCACTGTCGCCGGGAAAAACAAAAGGTAACCCAAAGCTAGACCATATAGGTGGCAATCCACTAAGCACAGAAGAGGTTATCAGGGACCTGGGGGACCAGGTTGACACAGTGGCCTCTTTGACATTTCACGTTGCTAAAGTGGTTAGAAAGACCTTCTACATTGCCCACCTGATCATGAAGGACTCCAAATATGTCATAGATTGAAGAAAAGAAGAAGCTAGCAGCAGTATTATAGTGCATACCTGCTGCTCAGTGACATGCCTGACCTTACAGGCCATGTCCCCAGCAGAATTAATATGCATGCTCCACCTCAAAAATCCAAAATCCACCAAAACCACTAGAGCAAGTGACTTAAACCTTTCTGTGTCTGCTGGACAGAGGCACACCAAACTAATGGGCACAGTATTTTTCATATACTAGGCTTATAAATGCCTTAGGGCAGATAGCTTAGTATAAACCTATGAACCTATGAACCTATAATTCAATTTACTGGATTTCAAGGTAAAGTTAAAGAAGGAAAAAAGAGAACAACTTTCTCCAAACTATAAGTATCATTATAAGACAAACTGTAAAGAGGCAACCAAATTCATAAGTTCATAGATTCATAGGAGTTTATTAGGCTAATGGTTCAAGAGCCTTTACAAGCTTAGCCAACAGAACCCAATTTTACCCAATATAGGGCAGGAAGAAGCCATGGGTATGTGCCTATGTCTTGAGTATTTTACAGATTCCCCCTGTCCAAAAGGGACATACATGCCACCTCAGGTGTGAATTTATGATTCCCCATCCATCGATTCAGATTAGTCTACAAGAGGGCCAAGGAAGGACTATGCTTAAAGTGAATAGGAAGCCTATTCCAAAGAAGGGGCAATCTCCGAGACACATACCTGTCTCTAAACCATATTTTGTTTGGTTTACTGACTAGACTTAGATCCTTAGAATGGGTGACCCTTGTACTGTTTTTCTTGCGGATATGTAGCAGCTCCATCAAGGCTGGATTTGTGAGTGCCTTGTACGTCAGGCATAGGTCATCCCTTAACAGTCAATAGAAGACAGAGTAAAGGGAAAGGCTTTCAGTCTATCTGCATAGGACATGCTGTTAACATTCTGTGTTTTCTTAGTGAAGAACCTCTGAGGTTGCTCCAGCTTTTGCAAGTGCCTAATCATGTACATTCCAAACGGTGCATTGTACTTGGTTATTGGTCTAATGAAGGGTGTGTACAATGGAATTATAATTTCCCTGGATATGGATACCACACCTTTACTTATAAGTTGTGCCACATAGAAAGACGTCCTTACCACTGTGGACATGTTACAAAGTTCTGGCTACTATCTATCTGTGTACCTAGAGCCGTCACCTCTGAGTCTATTCTTAGGGGGTGTGTTTTTAATGTTGAAGTTATCAGGGGTATTTGATCTCCCAAAAGATATAATAATGCATTTCTTTGCATCTAGTTTCAGGCTGTGGTTCTGACATCAGTCATTTGCCTGATCTAGACCCTCCTGAAGGATATCACTATGAGATTCAGTGATTGCCTTTGGCTTGCAGACGTCTGCAAACTTTGGCATCCAGATGCCTTTGACATTGGCCTTGGCATCCAAGAAATATATTCTGAACAGGAGTGGTCTCAGCACTGAGCCCTGTGGCACATCACTAGTAAATGATCTCTTTCTGGAACTAGAATCACCCATTTTAACAACGTGTCCTGTCCTTGAGCCAGTTGGCTATCCACCTGCCGACATAGCTATTTAAGCCCAGTTTTGAGAGTAAATTTATAATACCTAAGTGGGGAATTGTGTCAAATGCCTTGGCCAAGTTGAGGTAGGCGATATGCACTGTTTTGCCCTCATCCATGGCCTTAGTGATCTTCTCAAAGAAGTCCATCAGATTTAGTAGGCATGACCTGCCCTTGACAAAGAGGAATTGGGTCAGGTCCTGTGTTTGGAGGTTTCCTATTCTTTCTAAGGCCTTAAAAATAAGACCAGTCAAGCTCATGGTCTGTAACTTCCTGGGTCAGCTGGCAGTCCTCCATTATGCAGAGATGACTGTAGCAGTTCTCTACTCTATAGGAACAAAGCTGCTCATTCCCTCCAGTAGAGCTCTTTTGAGTGTGTACCTTTAACTCCTAATGGGTGTGGCTTCAACATTTAAAAATTGAAGTTATCACCTTACATTTTTAACAAAAACCCATTGACAGAGGTCATATATCAATACAATTGTGTTTGCTATAATGTATGCTTCAAGATAAAATTTTCTGATACCTTGTATGTAACATGGTTTTGGAATTATTAATGCAAATATGAAGATGCCATGTTTTAACTTTACAGCACACAGTGGCTACCTGTTCATTGGTGATAATTGGCGGAGGAGTGTTGCAGGGTATTTCTTGGGGGTGGAGGGGAAGTGAAATCTGAAAGTATAGGAGATGCTGTCAATATCCAATTCCTCACATTGATGTTGTTACCCTAAAGATTGTGGACATAACTGAAAAATGCCTTATGGTTATCCTATGCTTTAGAAGCTATTTTTACCTCAGTTTGCTTTCAGAGACTTGACTAGTTCTCTGATTCTCTTGTTTATACTAATGATGGAATTATTGCTATCTTGTGCACATTACATCTTACTTCTCAACAAGATTGTCTTACTTTTTTGGTACAACCTGTTAAGATCAAGGGTTCACCAAGGTGGCTTGTTTTTGTAGTTTGACCTGGGCTTATTTTGGTTTATTTCATACTGCCATTTCTATGTGGTTGCTTATGTGGCTGTGCAGGGCTTTTGTGTACTCCTTTACATAGACTTCTGGGTTTTCTGGATTTGGGGGGCTTGGAATCTAGCTATGCCATCACTTAATATGAGTAAAAAAAGAATTGGGGGTTCTGGAATAGGGTCTAGATTTAATTTCCAGGGAGACCACTTTGTGATCTGATCTTACCAGTGAGGACATCGTGCATGGGGGGGGGGGGGGGGGGGATTCACTCTCTCATATTTGTGAGTACCAAATGAAGGATATTTGTTCCCATTGTGGGAATGCATACCAGCTGGATAAGGGGGAGTGCTTACCTGAAGTAATCTGCAGCTAACCTAGCCAGCAATGTTCCCCAGCACCCAAACCAGATGATCTCTAAGCAGTGATAGTCCTGTGTGCTATGACAAAGTACTGCATACCTATATAGTCCTAACCGGTGCTGCTCACCATGCAAAATGGTTGCCTTTTGAGTACTGCAGGACTGAGGTAAAGTTCCATTGTGTTTTTTATAGTGAAATTTGAAGTTTAGGAGATCGCATATATACAAAGCACTATTGAACCCTGCTACACAACAAAAGCTTCACACAAGCGTGAGGCTTATATATGGTCAGAAAAAAAGCAAATTTTACACTAATTAAGCCCACAGTCCAATCAGGTAGGCACATAATGAGCTTTCTGCCACCAATTTCCAGCTCAGTTGGGTGAAATCAGCCCTCTTCTGCCACAAGATTGCAGACTTTGACCCTCTTAATGTACAATGAGTTGTATATTCAACTTGATTTATGAATCAGAACTGAAATGCTATGTTATGCTATGGATAACTCAGGACTCCAGCTGTGTGATTTAATGAAAGAAGTACAGTGTTACTCGTCTATCATTATGACACATTGTTACACAAATAAGAGTAGAATTTTTAACTCATTTGTATAGGTTGTGACTAAGGTTAGTGTGCACAGAGTACAACCATGGAGAGATCATCTGGATCCCTGTACAGCTACCAAACACATGCTCCACCTAAATCAAAGTCAAGGAAGAAAAAACAAAACAAAAGGTCTTGTCAAAGAAAGCTGAAGACCCAAAAATAAGTAAATAAATACATACTTCTGGTGTGAAACTGAAGCAAGCTAGAAATATACAAAGCAGCTTGTTGCAGTTAAATCACCACAGACTGAAAACTTCAGTCATGACCATAAATGCAGTATCAGCATTCATAAAGCAATGCTGATATTGCATTCCCATATCATTGACACTTAACAGTCAACCCCCTCCTAAAGGCTTGTGTCTTGGGCAGTTGATCCTTTGCTGCACCCTAGTTACAGCTTTGGCATATAGTACAAAATAATGTTAAGATAAGCCCTCTGCAATATAACCAGATAACCTCTATAATCTCCAGTATGTGATGTTATGTGTCAAAGATTATATGTAAAGAAAAAAGACAACAGATCAGAGAGTTTAAAATAGAAAGAAACAAAACAGCTTATAAATCCCAGCAGACTGTTAACTAATGTTTGAGCTAAACCTTCAAGTCAACAATGAATGTCAAAAAATAAATATACATTACTGTTATTGTTATTTATGCTTTGCATAGAGTGGATAAGTGCATATGTTAAGCGATTCTCTTGACTGACTATAATTTAGCTATGATATTTTTGTACTATTTGATTTATTGGCATTGCTATCCATATGTTGTTGACTACGACATTGCTGATGCACTTCTAAAAATGTTTATTTGCTAAAATGTTGTTGAAAATTTCTTTCTTACCATGAAGAATGGTTAAATTCCATATGTTGCACACAGAAAATTATCTACAGAAGCCTAGAGTTTACAATTACAGCAGTTGAGAAGATATCTGGATACTGTACACTAAGACCTATTTACTGTCTTCATAGTAAAATAATTTCTGTTGTGAATGAATCCTTCTTATACAGTAGCAAGGAAAAATGCGCATGTTAATATTGCATCATCATCCTGGCTTATCTTAGAATATACCAGAAACGAGCATACTACCAAAACTTTGCATGGTAGTCCTTGAAAATTTTACACTTGGGGAATGGCAAGAATGTCCAATCTGTGGCTCCAGACACTGGTACAGGGTGTGACATCCACACACTGGGCCAGTAACCAAGGATCCTGAATCGTCACCACTGGCACTGGAGAGGGATGTTCACTTGGAATACAAATGAATACACTCAGTATTTCCAGATGCAGACCTTTCTGCATCAAGCACAATTTTGCTTAAGAGCACACAGGGAATACAGTCAGCCCTCCATGGCCCCAGTAAGGCTCCCCACTAGCACAGTTACATGGTTAAGCCCTCAGCAGCATGTCCAAGCCAAGTTCTCCAGCACCCTCTCTGTGAAATCAGTGCTTCATGTTCCTGCTCCAAGTAGCTGACACACACACACTGTGAGATTGATTTTTTTGCACACACACACACACACACACACACACACACACACACACACACTCACACTCACACACACACACACACACACACACACACACACACACACACACACACACACACACACACACACACACACACACACACACACACCTGAGAATGGCTGGCACAGCTTTACCTCTCCCCCTTCTGCCCAGAGTATAAGGTAGCAATCACTGCCAGAAGACACTCCACAATCAGCTACTAAAGGCCCTTAATAAAGGGTGTCCAATTATACTGTGTAATATTAATACTAATACAAATGGTAGTAGCTGACCAAGACAGCTAGGCCTTCTGGAGTGGCCCCCACAATGACACCAAATAAATATAACCACTATCAAAGGTTAAATACTTTCTAAAAGGACCAGCCACAATAAAATGTCTAAATATATTTAATAGTAAATAATAAAATGACATGAAATACTAAATATGTATTTACTGTAAACCACAGAGTTCAAATCACAGGAAATATTGAAATTAACATTGATGGACAGACTCAGACAAATAAAGAAAAACAATATCTAAACTAAGCTTCTCTATATTTTCCTGACTGAATCTGGAAGAATTACTATCCCTACTTAATAGAGCAAGGCAAATGATGTGGTGAATGGTCCTTCTTCTTGTCAGGCCCAAGAAAGAATACTCAATACTAAGAGAGTTCCCTTTGTAATATCTAAAATTTCCAAGATGGCTGCAGAATGACCTCATCTGGTCATCTGACTCTAGGTTCTCACACTATTCCCCTTTGAAGCTTGAGACAGGATGTTAGCATAGATGTGATAAGATGCATATGTAAAGTTTTGCTAATGTTTATGGTGGTGCCTGGGGCTTCCCCTCTTTTTACTGAACTAAGGAACAAAGGCTTCATCCACACGTGCCGTCTCCGGTCCTACTCAGAGCTGTGAGATAAGCAATTCCATGGCCCAACAGGTTGTCCAATTAACAGTATTTTTCTTAAAGTAAGAAGTAAGCTAGCTGTTTAACCCCTTCTCTTCCAGTGTCCTTGGCTATTATATATACATACAGTCTCACATGTATATTCCTTCTCTGTCCAGCAGGAGCCACTGTTGATACATATTTAACACTAGCAACTTTACAAACACATTTTGAGTTTCAAATGCCATACAGTTCTAATACATTTGTAAAATAAGCATTTGTGGAAATCAATTTGATATTCAAATGTCATACAGTTCGAATATATCTGTAACACAAGCATCTTGTATAAATCAGTTTGATATTCAAAGAACATATCATTCTTTACAGAACTCCAGCTGGCTATGCTGGCACTAGTCCTTATTATCACACAGGGATCAAAGACAGAATGGTAGACTGGGCCCCCTACCCCACAGAGGTAAGTCCACTAATTAAGTCATCTTCTGGGTTCCACAGGGGTTGAGCACATCTTCATCTTGAGAAGGCTAGAGCTATCATGGGTCTTCAACTTTTGTGAAAGATGAAAGCACAGATGAGGTTTACCAATGTCTCCTATCCTGGGGAAGGAGGGACAAGAGGTTAGGTGCCATCTTGTCGCCTTGATTTTGGAGAGAAGTGCATGAGTCACCCTGCCATGGATAGGGAGTATGCAGGACTGAAGCTTCCCTTTCCCAGATTTCCCTCAAATGCATTGGTGTCTATGAGTCTAGCTTTGGGCGAGGGTAGTGTGTTATCAGAAAAGTACAGTTGTGTACACTTACCATAAATGTAGATGATCGAGTGTATTCACTGTTGCAGTCATTACAATTGGGTTATCCTGCTGGCAGGCTACCCTCAGTTGGCCTGAATTCCAAAGTCTAGGTCTGGCGTCGGTTGCTGTCACCTCTTCCCTGACGTCAGTGCGCCAGGGGTATAAAAGATGCAGCTGACGCCATTTTCTTCAGTTTTTCTTGCCCCAGATATCAGGTGCCTCCAAAAGGGTAGGCTAAAAATATGTCAATAAAACATGCAAGCACCAAAGTAAATATTTTGCCTTCATCTACAAGCAAATACACCACATAGGTTGTATAGAATAGAGAAGTCAGTTGCCTTTGTTTGTCTGGCGTGAGATAAGCCATCTGGGCAGTTGTATTTAAGCTTCCACTCAGGAACATTATCTCTTGAGAGGGTACTAGTTTTGATTTCTGTTCATTGACTGTGTACCCTAGGCATGGTAGTAATCTCTTTACAAACACCAGATGCTGTAGTAGAATGTCCTTGTTCTCTGCTTGAATGAGGCAATTGTCCAAGTAAGGATACATTTGTATTCCTCTTTGTCTGCAGAATGCAATTACTGGTGCCAGGCACTTTGTGAAGACCCTGGGCACAGTAGATAAGCCAAAGGGTAGTGCAGAGAATTGG
Organism: Protopterus annectens; assembly: GCF_019279795.1. Classification (NCBI taxonomy): domain Eukaryota; kingdom Metazoa; phylum Chordata; order Ceratodontiformes; family Protopteridae; genus Protopterus; species Protopterus annectens. Next base: position 1,175,517,009 of record NC_056731.1, on the reverse strand, counting down.
TAGTGCATTGAGCCAGCTTTGAATCTGAGGTATCTTCTGCATGTTTGTCTGACTGGGACATGCAGGTATACCTCTTTTAGATCTAAAGTCACAAGCCAAGCCTTCTTGTCCAGCATGGGCAGAAGCTGCTGTAGAGTCAACATTTTGAATTTTGGAATATCCAGATATGTGTTTAGAATAGATAGGTTCAGTATTGGTCTCCAGGCTTTGTCCTTTCTGGGTACCAAGAATAGTCTTGAATAGAATCCTTGTCCCTGCTCTTGCTCTGGTACTTGTTGTATGGCCCTCATGTCCATGAGGGATGAGACTTGTTTTTGTGCCTCTGCACATTGATATTTTGGCAGGTCTGGCAATTGGCAGGGTATGGAAGTGAAACTTGTGGCCTTGTGACACTATGTTTAAGACCCATTTGTGCTGGGTTATTATGTGCCAATTCTAAGAAAAAAGTGCTAGCTTTCCCCCTAAAGGTGCTGCCAGAAGATAAGTGCTTGGCGCAGGCAGGGGGAAGTCATTGGGACTGTTTTCTGTAAGGCTGTGATTTGTCTTCTCCAGTTTGGGAGGTAGAAGCACCCCATTGTTTAGACCTGTACGAACCTTGGGGCTAGGATCTGCCTCTTGGGCGTCTGTATCTGTCCCTTTGTGGCCTGTCTGACACTGGAAACAGCCAATTCTTTGTAGGCCAGTGTCTGCTAAATCTTGGTGGCTGTACCTGTAAGAAATCCTTGACTGTTTGCATAGATTTAGCTTTGTCCTCCATTTTCTTTAACACCTCTTCTGCTTTAACACCAAACAAAGCATCATGCTGTAATGGAGCATCTAATAATTTTGCCTTAACATGATCAGGTAAATTTTGTTCCTTTAACCAAGCATGCCTCCTAATGACAGAACCCGTAACTGCGGCCGTGAAGGAGGCCTCCAGAGAATCAAAACCACATTGCAAAGTATGCTTTCCAACTTGTTCAGCTGCATGCAATAAATCCTGCATTTCTTTGTTTTCTGCACATTCAGAATTTACCAACATTTTCTGTTTAAGCAGTGACATAATATATTGCTGATATTTGAGCATATGAAACTGACAATTTAAAGCCCTTATAGCAAAGGTAGCAGAAGTGTAAATCTTTTTTCCCCATCTGTCCAGTGCCCCAGAATCCCTGTCAGAGGGAGTAGGGTTTTTTGCAGTGGAAGCCTTGACCCCTTTGGGACCCTGAGAGATAGTTTCTGGGTCAGCAGCAGGGTTTTTGAAAAGGAATTTATGAGAGTCAGGAACCCTGTAGTACCTGTCTGACTTAACAGGAACTCCAGGTAAGGAGTCAGGGGTCAGACTGGACTCTGAAAATACATCATCTACAATATCTAACACAGGTGGAATAGCTAGGGGCCTGTGTTGAGGTAGTAAAAGGAAGTCTCTGAGCCTTTTCTTAGATTCAGAATAATCTTGACTCTCCCTGTGGAAATGCTCCCTCATGGTATGTAAAGTTTCCCCAAAAGAATAATCCTCAGGAGGAGAGGCTGAAGGGATAGATTCTTCAGCATCAGAATCCTCATAGGGAGGAAGAGACTATTCCTGATCAGAAGAGGAATCAGATGAAACGGAAACCTGATCTGAAGATTCATATTCTGTCTCTTGCCTAGGCCTCTTATCAGGAGGGGGATGGGAACCCCTGATCAAAGTAATTAGGTCTTTGGCCATTTTGAGCATCTGTTTTTTAGGCATGCAGACCTGTCCATGCGGCTGTTGTACTTGTTTCTTTGTCTTTAAAGGTGCTTTAGTCTTTGCCTTAGAAGCTGCAGTCGTTTTAACATATAATTGAGTAGGTCTGAAAACACCCTCAGAAGCTGATGCCTGCTCAGCGGCTTTGGAACCATCTGAGGAAATAGTTTCCGAAGGTCCAATACCTTGAGCTTCCAGTGGCCTGGTCGACTCCACATGGGTGTCGGTAGCAGCCTGTGAGTCTAAAGTAACGGTCATCAGGGGCTGCGAAGGCACCTCACTGAGAACCGATGAACCAGCGACTGGCTTAAAAGAAGCCTCGTTGTCAGTTTTGGACCTCGAATGCCTGTCCTTTTCTTTGCATTTCTTGTGAATTCCGGTAGTCAGATGGCTATCTGATGACATTGTATAGTTAAATCTTCTGCCAAAATAGTGAAATGCAAAATTGGACCGATGCTTAATAGTGCGTTGGTTAAATCTAGCACAAAACCGACAACCAGCAACGACATGGTCAGGGCCTAGGCAAGAATACAGTAAGAATGAAAGTCCTTATGAGGTATTTGCTTCCCACAAGAAATACAATTATTAACTTTTTCTGACATCGGTCTAGAGCAAGAAAAAAGTTTCCCCAATGGGTACTTAGCTTTTTAGTGAAGACTTCGGATCTGAAATTTGAACACGAAAATCTCAGGAGTCGGCCGACCGGCACTTGTGAACTGCTTTTGCTTTGGGCACCGCACGGCAAGAAAGACTGAAGAAAATGGCGTCGGCTGCTTCTTTTATACCCCTGGCGCACTGATGTCAGGGAAGAGGTGACAGCAACCGACGCCAGACCTAGACTTTGGAATTCAGGCTGACTGAGGGTAGCCTGCCAGCAGGATAATCCAATTGTAATGACTGCAACAGAGAAACACGAAGAACATCCAGGGCTCAGGGTCTGAATATCAAAAAATTTGTCATGTATAGAAAGAGTTGACAGGCCTGGTGCAGGCCCCTTTTTTGCTCATGCTGTTATTTACCTACTACAGTCCCATATACTATACCACTCTTGCTTGAAATATACTTGTAACTATTTTAGGATCACTTTCACTTAACACCATGAGGGAGTTTATACCTCGAGCTAGTGCAGGGAGAGCATGAGACTCAGCCCTGTCAGAAATTTGAAGAGTCTGAAGACACAGAGGCCATTTTCTCTGTGACAGAAAAAGACAGTGAGCTCTGCTCCCTTCCAGCACCCCATCCACAACATGAGCAGATCCACAGCCAATCCTCAGATTTACATGATTTACAGCAGATATGGCTGGCAGAAACTCAGAACTGAAAGCCATAGTAAAAAATTCATGAAGCGCATGCACTTCTAGCTATAGACTAATCTGGAAAAGGCAATATGAAAATTCTTTATGCAGAGGAATATTCCCCCTTACATCCCATATTGGGTTGATCGCTGCCTTTTATCTTACTATTGTTATACTGAGGTTGCTCAAACTCTGAAGAGAAAGAGTGATCACTTATACAGGAATAACAAAATGTGTCTTGCTCCTTCACTGGGAAAAGTAATGCACTTTGAGAACCAACAAATCACTTTTAAATGTAGAGGACACAAGCAAATTATTACTTGAGTGATTATGCCTTAATTGTTAAGACATGAGCGATATCATACAGTATTGTTACTATTATGCAAGAATCCCAGATTTTCTGGACAAAAGATATACGAAAAGATTAGGATAGACATTTGAGGAAAGAAAAACACTTTTATTTTTATTTGCCCTTAACCCATTAAGTTGTCTGCTAAACAGATTAGGTCATGGCTATAATGTGGCTCCCAGAAAGCAACAAAGTGTAAAGACTTATCATCTTCTTTTTGTTAATGATTTAAAAATGTACAGCTCATCAGATGAGGAACTGAAAGTGCAAGTGCAAGTAGTACTTTTTTAGAGGATATAAGAATGTCATTTTGCCTTGATAAGTGTGCAAATGCAACCTTTAAAGCAGGCAAGCTGCAGCACTAAGAAAACATCAGCTTGGGACAAGAATGTGATATAAAAGAACCTGAGCAAGAGGGACTGTATACATATTTGGGAACTTGATTAAGGATCAGCAATAAAACATGAACAACTGAATATTTTAGAAGACTTAAATTAATTCCAAAAACAGAGTTGACACCTAGGAACAAAGTTCAAGCTGTAAACCAATTTGCTCTTCCTGTCCTAACTTAATTTTGGAGTGATTGATTTGCCCCAAAAGGTGTTGGGCATATTAGATAGAAAAACAAGAAGGATATTTCATGCTCATCAAATGATTTATAAACATCAATGCATATCAAGATTATATATTCCCAGTTCCGAAGAAGGTATGGGCCTACTTGAAATTGATTACATGTATAGATTTGCAGTTGTGGGACTGCATTCATATCTGCTGACCTCAAGACCCAAACATAGTGAACATTTTGAAACATGAGGAGAATAAATTTAAGATAACTCCACTTCTTAGCCTAGCAGAAGCATATCGGCATCAAGTGGGAATGGAAATCAAACCGGAAGTAGATAAACATCTGGCAGCAACTGAAAGTGCCAAAAGGCAAGAAATGTGGAAAATGCATAAATACGGTTGCAAGTTTAGAAAACTCCTGGAACAACCTCATGTTGTTCTAAATCGAAAGCAGGAATGGTTAAGGAGAGGCAAATTCAAACCAAAAGATGAAAAGGTTAATATTGGTGGCTCAAGATAGTAGACTAAGTAAACGTTGTTTTACAAAGTCCATTGAACATGTGGGAGAAACAGACAAGGCAGGTTTTGTAAAACAGAATTAGAAACAGTTGCACACCTTGTTGCTGATTGTGATATACCAGTGACAAGACTGCATACTGAAAGGCATAAAATTGTGGCAAAACTATTGCACTGGGGATTGTGCAAACATTACAATATTGAAGTAGCTGAAAAACACTGGAAACATGAGCCACAAAGCATCTTAGAAAACGATGAAGTCTACATCACATGGGATCATCCATTACCAACAGTTCAAAAAATAAATGCAAGAAAACCAGATATAGTGGTCCATCAAAAGAAGACAAAAGCAGCAAAAACCATTGAAATCACTCCACCCAGTGACTACAGTGTCTTGAACAGGCAGGCATACAAAATTATAAAATATCAGGATTGGCAGGCAGAAACAAGACCAATGTGGAAGTAAAATAACCAGACAGTTCCAATAGTAGTAGGAGCAACAGGTCTTATAAAAAAGAATCTACAATCGTATTTAGATATGTTACCGATACATGTAACTCCATACGGATTCCAGGTGGGGTCATTACTGGGCACATTGTGGGTGCTACAAAGAACATTTCTGGCTGAAATCAAAGATTGATACAATACTAATTTCATGAACTTTAATCATACTTTGACTGCGGAATGGGTTCCATTACCGTCATGGTATTAGAAACCCAAAAAAGATTTGGAGAAACTAAAAAGACAGGAACCATGGTCAGAATGGAGAGATGATAAAGTCAGCAAACAAAGGAGAGTATATTGGTGGAATTTAATTCATTTTCAAATCTTGGTGAGTCCTTCATGAAGTGGACTCTGTTTTTACAAAGTCTTACCAAGACGACGTTGATATATACAATGTATTTTACATAGCCAAGGTCATGGACAGAAGTAGGTTAAAAAAATAAAAAAGACAGCTGGTTGCACAAGTCCCAGGACAAAAAAGTCCCCAATCTTGGTAGACACACTTGTGCCAGGACTGAAAAAATGACAGTGTAGAATCCCCAAAACACAGAAACAGTCCCACAATGGGGTTAGGTCAGGCTCGGGTAGGGGGGGGGCATCCTTGTTGTAGAAGGAAATAGTAGTCCACAAACCCACAAAAATTGACAGGCCTTAAAAGAGCCATGAAGGTGATAGAATGGACTACTGAGGATAAGAAAGAAATTATATACTGTTACTATGATGCAGGAAGCCCAGATTTTCCAGATAGAAGATATTCAAGAAGACTAATAGAGAAATTAAAGGACAAAATTCTTGCCCAAGAAAAACTGTCAAAAGCTTCAAATGTAAATTTGTGTTCATTCATACAACACATTCATGAAAAACTTTTTATAGACCAAGAAACCACAAACCATTTGAAAAAGGAAGTGACTTAGGAAGTGAGAAAAAATGTAAACAACAAAACCTAGACATGTTTGAAAGGTATAAAAAAGAAACATGGACATGGGAAAGAAAGAGAGATCTGACAAGGTGCAATATTTATGCAAAGGAGAAAGCCAAACTAATCAATACAAAAAGAGCACCTCAAAAGATATTTGAAGTAAAATACAGGTAAAATTACCCAGCTATGGAAAATTTCACAATACAAAAAATAAGATCACAAAGGTGGGAACACGGACCAGATGATTAGCAAAGTAAAAGCTAAACAAATAGAAGCTAAAATTATGGAATACCCGTGAAGTGAAGACTTTAGTGTTGAAAGTCTAACACAGGTTATGTCACATCATGATGGAACAATGAATCTCCAAAGCAAAAAGAAACAGGTGAAGTGGGAGACATCTGAAGAAGAAATATGGACATGGGAAAGAAAAATAAATCTTATATGGTGCAATACTTATGCAAAGAAGAAAGCAAAACTAATCAATACAAAAAAGCAGCATATATTTGAACTGAAATACATTTACAGGCATCCAGATGTGGAAAATTTTACAGGAGAAAAATTAAAATACAAAGGGGGAAAGTAGAAAATAAGATTTTTAATGGAGAAGTTAAGGAATAGAAACTGAAGTTATGGATTACCTGCTAATTAAAGGATTTAGTGTAGAAAACCCATCTCTGGTAACGTCAAACCATGATGAACAATGAGCCCTCAAATTAATGAGAAACAGGTGGAACGGCATCTGTTCAGTTGCCACATGAAGATACTCTGGAGTCTTCAGTAGAACACCAGTACAAAAGTTCAGCTGGAGCTGGACAGCAAGGAAAGGAGCAACAAACAGTCACAACTTTGATGCAGTCGGTGATATGGAGTGACAGGTCAGTGAGTTCCCATATGAAAGAGCAATGGATGACACAGGATGCAGCTGAAGAGAATATGTCACAGAAATATGTTCTAGAACTTTCTGTAGAATGCCAGCAGGAAACGGAGAATAAAGAATGCGCCTTCAGTGTAGAAGAAAATAGAGTTGCTTGATTTAATAAAGATGGACCTAGAACATATGCATATAAACAAGAAGGAAAAGCACAAAATAAATAGTTCATTGATAACCTAAAAAGTTTTATAGAAAATTGCGAAACAGAGCAAAAGGAAGAGAAACATCATGAAGACCATGTGGAGAATAACAAAGATGATGAATGGATAGAAGAAGTAAAAGAAACAGTAAGAAGTTAAAATGTACAGGATATGAAATGAAATAAAGTAACAGCCAGAGAAACTGGAACAAAATTAAGAAACACTCCTAACTGGAAAACCCAGGGCCAGATACAGTACCTACCTTTTTTGCTAACAGTATTAATGTTTTTACCTGAAGATTTAGCCCTGAGTAAAAATTACTTCTATGCGCACCCCAAACTGACACGAAACTGGTTAACAACAGGAAAAACTATACTTCTTAAGAGAAAACCTGCAAGCTATCCTAAAAATTATAGAACAATAACTTTTCTTTTGACAACACATAAACTATATATTGGAATTAATGCTGACAGAGTTTATACTCATTTAGAAGAAAAGTCAGTCACGGCAATAGAACAAAAGAATCATATGTAACAAAGGATCATTTGTTGTTAAATAAAGTCAGAATGGAGAATTATAAAACGGGGAAGAATCTAAGCATGTCATGGATACATTACAGAAAAGCATTTGACAGCATCCCACATTCATGGACAAAGGAGTGCTTACAGATGTACAAGATACATCCTACATTGATCAATTGCATTATAGTGACCATGAAACAGTGGCAAACCACTTTGCAGCTAAGCCATGACAAAAGACAAATTATTATCCCAGGGATAAAAATTCAGAGGGGGATATTCCAAGGTTACTGTTTGTTACTGCTGCTCTTTTGTCTCGCCCTTAACCTATTAAACTGTCTACTTAATAGATTAGGTCATGGTTACAATTTATCTCCCAGATAACAACAAAGTGTAAAGACTTCTCATCTTCTTTTTATGGATGATTTAAAACTGTACAGTTCATCAGATGAGGAACTGAAAGCACAACTGCAAGTGGTCAAAACATTCCCAGATAATATAAGAATGTCATTTGGCCTTGATAAATGTGCAAAAGCAACATTTAAAGCAGGAAACCTAGAGCACTAAGAAAATATCAGTCTGGGACAGGAATGTGATATAAAGGAACTTGAGGAAGTGTATAAATATGTGGAAATCATTGAAGGATCAACAATAAAACATGAATAAATGCAAACAAAACTCAGGAATATTTTAGAAGAGTAAAATTAATACTGAAAGTAGCTCTGAGATCTAGGTACAAAGTCTAAGCTATAAACCAATTTGCTCTTCCTGTTCTTATAGTTTTGGGTGACTGAATGACCCCAAAATGTATTGGATCAGTTGAACTGGAAAACAAATGAAATGATTCATGCTTATTGAATGATACAGTGGATATAAAAAGTGTACACACCCCTGTTAAAATGCCATAATGTAATATACACAAATAAAAAAATGAGACCACAATAAATCATTTCAAAACATTTCCCACCTTTAATACAACCTATAACTTGTACAATTAAACTGAAAAACAAACAAATCTGTTACGCAAAAAAAAAAAAACGTCCAATAAGCTGGTTGCATAAGTGTGCACACCCTTAAACTAATACTTTGTTGAAGCACCTTTTGATTTAATTACAACATTCAGTCTTCTTGGGTAGGTGTCTATCAGCATGGCACATCCTGACTTGGCAATATTTGCCCTCTTTTCCTTGCAAAAGCTCTCCAAATCTGTCAGATTGTGAGGGCATCTCTTATGCACAGCCCTCTTCAGGTCACCCCACAGATTTTCTAATGGATTTAGGTCTGGGCTCTGGCTGAGCCATTCCAAAACATTAATTTTCTTCTGGTGAAGCCATTCTTGGTCAATGTCATGTTGAAAGGTGAATTTCCTCTTCATCTTCAACTTTCTAGCAGACGCCTGAAGGTTTGAAATCAAAAGTGACTGGTATTTGGAACTGTTCATAATTCCCTCCACCTTGACTAAAGCTCCAGTTCACCTGAAGAAAAGCAACCTCAAGGCATGTTACTGCCACCACCATGCTTCACAGTGTGGATGGTGCTCTTTTGGTGATGCAAAATGTTGTTTTTGCACCAAACGTACCTTTTGGAATTGTGGCCAAAAAGTTCAACCTTGGTCTCATCAGACCATAACACATTTTCCCACATGCTTCTGGGAGACTTGTATTGTTTTGCAAATTTTAGCCAGGCTTGGGATGTTTTTCTGTGTAAGAAAAGGCTTCCATCTTGCAACCCTACCCCACAGTCCAGACATATGGAGAATACGGGAGATTGTTATCACATGTAATACACAACCAGCACTTGCTAGAAATTCCTGCAGCTCCTTCAGTGTTGCTGTGGGTCTCTTGGCAGCCTCTCTGACCAGTTTTCATCTTGTCTTTTCATCAATTTTGGAGGCATGTCCAGTTCTTTGCAATGTCACTGTTGTCCCATATTTTCTACACTTTTTTTTTTATAACAACTTTATTGGTTTTTATATATAAACATTTTACAAATATAATTATAACAAAGATTTAACTTTTAATCAAATACATATTTACATATTGAACACAACAAAAACTAAAGTATTTACAAAGACATCCCTTAATGTTTTCCAAAAGCATAAGTTAAAATCATGTTTTAAGTTGTTGTACATTCTTTCTTTAATAATTCCTGTAAACTAACCCACAAATTATAAGAATAATTTTTCTAGTTGTTCTTAACTTGATAGTCCAAAGTTCCATGTGACAAACTTCTGTAATAGTATTTTTAAACTCCTTGAATGTAGGAGGAGATTTGGAGATCCAATTTCTTGTTATGATTTTCCTAGCCACTGTAAGAATTGACCATAACAAAGGGAGCTTATTTTTTTTTACATTACAATGAATAGGTGTGTTAGAGGACCATAGATTTGGTTATGTTAAAACTGTCTGTAAATATGGCTTGTAGAAACTCATTTACATTTTCCCAATAACTTTTCAGTTCCTTGCAGTCAAAAAATGTGTGCCCTGTCAGCATTTTTTTCTAATCTACATCTTTTGCATACACTTTCTTTTTTAGTAATCTTATTCATAATATATGGTGTGTAAAATGCCCTATGAATAAATCTCCATGTGTATAGTTTCCATCTAAGTGAGGATGTTGTTCTACGACTTGATACCAGAATATTATTTTTATCTTGTTCAACTGGTTGTTCATTATTAACAGATGCATAATAATTACACAGACAGTCAGAGCTTTTATGTGTTTCATCTCTAATAATCTTATATATGTGTGATAGCTTGCTTTTGAAAGTAGTTTTATGCTGTATATTTAAGACTAGATGACTAGATAGTTTAACAATAATGGAACAGATTCCTTATTGGAAGGAGTTATTAAACCAAGTTTGTTTGAACGGAATTGCCTGTATGTTTGTAGTTCTAGCCAAAGATTATTTTCTAATTCAAATTCTAGAGTTAAGCTATCTATTGATTTAATTTCATTATTTAACAACAACTGAAACCAATAAATCAATCCTTTTTCTTTGAATAATGATATCTTAATGGATCCGAAGTGGAAATAATTCCTTGTGTAAAGACTATAGGGTATATAAGAAAAAAACATTATTTATATAGTGGATATTTGTAAATGAAGGTTTTAAAATTGGTTACAATAGTTGAAATATAGATAGTTGAGTGATTTGGTGTTATTTGAGTTGAAAAAAAGATCTTTTAATATCCAAATAAAGGGATTGTTTAAAATGTTTATCTTGTACGTTTGTGGACTAATAAATATGTCCATACTTATTGCTTCCCAGTACTTCTTCCATTTAGCTGAGTATAGAGGGTCCACTAGTAAAGTTATTATTTTGATTATAGAAAAGCTTGTGTATAACTGTAAGTCAGGGAAGACAATTCCTCCATTTGTCGAGCTACTCAGATGATATTTTAGGGCAATTCTAGGTTTGTTAGGAAACCAAAAGAATCTTAATATCATTGAGTTTAGTGTTTTAACTACTGATTTTGTGGGGAGTAAAGAAATTGATTCTGTGATATATACTATTTTTGGGAGAATGATCATTTTAATTATTAATAGTCTTTCTTCCATAGTAAAGAAGATTTTGTTCCACTTAGAAGTGATTGAATATTGTTAAGTACATTGTTGTAATTATTATATATTATGTTTCTGGCATCCTTGGTTAATGTTATTCCTAAATATGTAAACTGGCCTGACTCAGGAATATATTCAAGATATCAATCTCCTATTTTGTTTTTGTTAAGGTAGATAGGAAGAATCTTTGTTTTTTCATTGTTAAAAACAAGCCTGATTTATTTTGGAAATTGTCCATGGAAACAAATAGAGCAGACATGGATAATATATTACCATTAAGTGTAATAAGAACATCATCAGTGAATATCTGAATTTTAGATGTGAACTCAGAGTTTATATTAAATCCTTCTATATCTTTATTCATTCTAATACTGTTGGCCCAAGGTTCCAGGATTAAAGTGAATAACAGAGGGGAAAGAGGGCAACATTGTTTAGTTCCTTTTAATATTGGGATATTTTGTGAAATATAAGTAACTATTTTGATATATGCCTGGGTTCCTTTATATAAATGTTTAATTAAGTTTATGAAGTTTTCCAAGAAATTTTGACTTTTAAGTAATATAATCAAATAGTCCCAATTTACTCAATCAAGGCTGGATTTATGTCTAAACTTACTAGGATTAGATCTTTTTTTATTAGAGTAATCAATTAATGATAGTGTTCTTTTAACATTATCAAAATAATTTCTATTTATTATGAAACCAGTTTGGTTTTCATCTATCAAGTTTGGGAGGAGGTATTTCCATCTATCTGCATAGATATTCATAAAAAATTTGTAATCCACGTTCAATAGAGAAATGGGTCTATATGAGGAGCATTTCACTGAATCTTTGTTTGATTTTATTATTGGTGCTATAAATTGTATTTCCACAAAGGGGGGGGGGGCAGATAGATTTGTTTTGTGTTGTTAAAAAAACATTTTGTAATAATGTTGAAGCATTTTTGGTCATAATTTTGTATATTTCTGGTATGATTCTGTCATTTCCTGGAGCTTTATTTAACTTAAGTTTATTAATTTGTGTCTGAATATCTGTATGAGAGATATTCTTGTCTATTAGGTCTACTTGTTGTTTTTTAAGATGTTCTTTAGTGTATTTATTTATAAAACCTTTTACATTTTTGTTTGATTCCATAAAGACTTCTTTTTGATTAATTGTATGGAAAAGCTCCCTGAATTCTTCTAATATGTCTTGAACATTGTAAACCTTTATCTTTGTTCTGGGGGAATATATTTCTTTCATATGATTATGTTTACTAAGCCTACGGTTTTATTTTTAAGCCTATTTAAATATTTAGGATTGGTGAAAAAAGCAAGAAGTTTTCTTTTCTAAACTTATTGTTTTATGACTAAGAATATCGAGATATTTGTAATTGAATATATTGATTTCTTCTTTAATATCATTATTTATGGGTTTATCATTTTGTTTACATTTAAGGTTATATAGCCTTATTTTGAATCTCCTGTAGATCTTTATCCCAGGCCTTCCTTTTGTTGTTATACCAGTTGATTATTTTCCCACATAAGTATGCTTTAAGAACATCCCAATTATATATCACAGATGCATCTGGGGTGGTATTTATTTCTATAAAGTTATTTATTTCATCTGTAACGAGCTCCTTAAAGTCTTCTAATTTGATAATGTAAACTGGTATTCTTCTAAACTGAACTTTAGTAATGAGTTAATATTTAATTCAAAAGTAATGGAATTATGGTCAGAGAATCAACAAGAGAAAAACAAGAATTTCATTATATCATTAGTTAACTGATTAGAAATTAGGGCTCTATCTATTTTAGAATAGGAACCATGTCTGTTAGAATAAAAGGAAAAGGGTAATGAATGTGGGCCTGCTTGGTTGTTTATATCGTTAAAGTGAAATGAGTTCATGAAGTCTTTTAAATGTTTAGCCTGTGAAGTTATCTTTCTTTTACCTTTAATACTAGTTTAATTTTCATTTAGGATGCAATCAAAATTACCTGCCATTATAATATTTCCTTTTGCAAAGGAAATAATTTGATTTAGGTGTTGCTTAACAGTATTTATTCCTATACCTGGGATCCAGAAGACATTAACCAAGGTAAAGATGTTTTTATATGTTTCTACTATTAACATTCCCTTGTCATCTTCATAAGTATTAATTATTTAGGGATAGGTAGTGATTTGTTCCATATAATGACTACTCCTCTTTTTTTCTGTGAATGTTCAGAACTAGATAGAACAATAAACTAATTTGCATCAAGTCTGGTTATGTCTTGTTTTAGAAGATGTTTCCTGTAAGAAAATTATGTTAGAGTTGTGTAAGTTTAAAAATCTAACTAAGTTTCCTGTTTTACAGGGGTTATTCAAACCATTAATGTTAATGGAAATCCCTCTCGGCAAAGTCATTGTGGTTATTTAACAATCTTAATATCTTAAGTTTTAATTCATATTTGTTTTTTATTTTTTATTTTTATTTTAATTTTCCCCTTGTTTTGTACGGATGTAACTTGTTTAATCAAGAATGGGTTAGTTTTAAGCATAGAATTTGATTTGGAACTATCTAGTGTTGAGTATTTTGTGTAATACAATTAGTGGATGTCTTGAAAAAGTATTTATTACCATTATAAAAAAATTGCATAACTCTATATACAATGCCCGTACCCAGCCTGGAGTTATAAACTCCTAAATTGAATAGCAACAGCCACTCAATTTTACCACCCAATCAGCAACAGGAGGGTGTTATCCCCACCCAGTATATAAACTTAGAAGATTGATCAATCTTATTTATTAAAATTTTTACTCATCTACTTGTATATATATATATATATATATATATATATATATATATATATATATATATAAAACGTTAAATTGCAATATAAACTTTAATATATAAACAATATTCAAGTATATTGACCTACAATATATTATATAGGTGTAAGCAAAACTTTCTTATTTATAAAAACTTCTCTATATTAATCATCTTAGCGAGTTCCTATGCATATTTTTGGATTAATATCTAAGCACATGAAATCAGTTCCAAAATAACCATCCTAACTATAACTATACTTGAGACTCATGTACCAGTTAGAATACAACCCTAAATGTGACCTTATAAAATTCATGTTTAACAATCTATCAGCATTAACAAAATTCTAACAATTTAAATACAAAATGTTAAGATAAGGTTTTTCAAACAATGTAAACAAACATTTCAAATATACCCATGTGTTATCATCTATCTAATTTAGACAGTGTATAAAGATAATACGCTGAAAGACATCCCTAAAGTTAACATCCAAATATATCAGTTACTTACTATGCTAATATTTATATAGGATACATATAAAATTATTGTACTTTGAGTAAAGAAAACAAGATTATTAAACCTTCTAATACATAAAGGAGCTTTTTATGCCATCATTTTAAAACCTCTTTTTTATTATTTTTTTTTTTTTAAATATATGAGTCTAGACTTAGTCCACAATAACATGTGTTTATATATAATATTTTCCCCTGGTAATAAATAACTTTGATCAGTGAGTAAAGATGTATTTATTATGTCCCCATACCATTGCTTTACCTCCTAAAAATATGCATAGATTAGTTAAAATAGATGCCAAGTTAACACTAAGATAGTTACTGTAGAATTCCATGACAGGTATAATTTTTAAGCAATATATACAAACCAATACATTTAACATCAAATAGGGCTATAGTTTCATTCCAATACAACTTTTGCATATGTAGCAGATAGATATAAAAGAAATCCTAAATCTATCGATCCGAGCAACCCACTTTGGGGTTATAATAATAACTAGCCTCAATATCATTCAAAAGATGAAATTCTCTTTGACAAAGAGCTATATGTTAAATCATATTTTGAAAAAATAACCAAAATTATTTTGACTTATTTATAATATGTATACAACACTTGGCTGCATGTCAGAGCCAACCTATTAGGGGTTTCACTGTTAAAACCTATACAGTCATGAGAAGCACGTTTACATAAATATGCCAACTATAAGATTTGTAACCTTTTCATCTATCTGATATTTCATGCATTCCTGTATTCATCTTGTTTTCAACCCTCCTTGGTCATTTATTCATTTATTCCATCTGCACTAGTTAAGTGGCACATCCACTTCAGAAAAAAATCAGTCTGTGTAATCACTTATACTTTACAATACTCTAAAATACTCATTCCTTTATATTAGTATATCAAAACTGTCTTGCATCTCCAGATTTTAGTATTATAACCAGAGACTTTGTTAAGCTACTGCATCTGCCAGTAAACCTATTCAGTAGTACACAGTTCCCCATGGTCAGTGAATGTGACAACCATTATCAGTAGCTACATCATTCAAGAGATGAAACTTCTGATATTTCATAAGGTTAACATCTTTCATCTCCCATGAACCTGTTTTACACAAGAATTTGGGAACAAGGCTTAACTAATAGTAACAGCTTAGTAAGCAAATTTTGTTTATAAAGGAAAGCAGTATATCTCTGATTTTATTATTAATTATTTCAGTTGTTAATTAAGCTTTAAACTTACAAATAATGCTTAAATTTCCTTTTTTCTATTCTTATCTTCTTCTGCAATAGTTTACCAGCTTGAATTTAAGTGCCCAACATCGTCTCATTGCATTTGTGTGTCACTACAGGTCAGAGTTTGATTTGAAGCTGGAAGACGGTTTCTATGAAGTAATGGAGTATACAGAGACTTTCTTAAGCTTGCGACCATGCATCTCGAGCCTGTGGGAACTCAAAATTGTCTTTCTGATTCAATTAAGCTGGAAAACAGTAAGTGAAGCTAAAAATACTGGTTTTAAACAACATTTCTGATGCTATGTGTGCGAGGCACATTAAATGCATGTCAGGGTGCCTTTTCACAAATGGTGAAGTATTCAATACAACCCTTAACCAAATTCTACTAAAGCTTGTAATATCAGTAAACAAAACAATTCAACAGACTGTAATTTATACACCCCCTAACTCACAAATATAAACACTAGCTTTACCATTTAATTAAATATTTGTAAATATTACTTACATATATATCTATATATACATATATATATATATATATATATATATATATATATATGGGTCTATATCAAAATCATGAAAGACGAAAACCGCGAATACAAATACATCGACATGTAAAGAGTGAACTACCATAAGAGCAAGCGACCTATTGAGCGAAAGGCAAAACATCAAATGGATTCATTTGGCCAGCAGTGGGATTCTGAGGATAAGGGAATATACCCTTTCCCACTGTAGTGCAATCTCAGAGTTGGTATATTTAAGTAGGGGGGTGTGGGGGGTGCAGGGGGGCTTGCCCCCCTGCAAAAGTGTGTTATGTTACTTTTTTGTACTTAGTTTAGGTATACCTGCATGGCGCTGCTGGTTAGGGAAATACGTTCGATGTTTTGGTTTTCGCTTACTAGATGGTTCACTCTTATGGTAGTTCGCTCTTTATATGTCAAAGTATTTGTATTTGCGGTTTTCATCTTTTGTGATTTTGATATAGACCCATATATATATATATATATATATATATATATATATATATATATATATATATATATATATATATATATACACACACACACACACACACACACACACACACACACACACACACACACACACACACACACATATATACACACATTTTTTAAACTTTCATATGTTCAGAAGTATATAACAATCTAAACTGAAGCACAGTAGCTACTGACTAATTAAGTCAGAAAAGAGGAAAGAAGAGGGAAAAGAATAAATTTGTGGTATAACTAACTTTCAATCAATTTTCCATTTTCCAAATGTTAAACTCAGAGTTATTCAAAGTCCATACTGATTATCTGTTTTGTTTGTCTTGACAAAATACAATGGATTACACTTTTTGCAGACAGAATATATTCATTTCTAAGCAAACTGATGGACTGTGTAAGATATTATTTGTTTTTCAGTCTCTTTTGTTTGTTCAAAGTTTTCCAGAATGTTTTAGATGCCATTCTTTTCAGTGATGGGTTTGTCCATTCCATCTCTTCTATTTTGTCTAATATTTTATGCTTTTTGAGGTATGTCAAGGCAGTGTCCAGGTCATCAAATATTATAAGACCACCAGGTAAAAAAAAAAAA
Source organism: Protopterus annectens (assembly GCF_019279795.1). Taxonomy (NCBI): domain Eukaryota; kingdom Metazoa; phylum Chordata; order Ceratodontiformes; family Protopteridae; genus Protopterus; species Protopterus annectens. The sequence goes on along the minus strand of NC_056731.1, from coordinate 1,175,499,873 downwards.
ACTTTAGTTTTGCTGGAAACAGGAGATGAGTTTTGATTTGAGCCTGCTTTAATTCTTTTACTAGAGGTAGAAATATTTTTCTTTTTGAAATTACCATCGAAGAATAGTCACCATCAAATTTAATGACAGTTTCATTAATTTTAATAGGGGCTTTTGTCTATGCCATTTTTAGTACCATCTCTTTATCATGTGAGGAAAGAAATCTGACTATAATTGCTCTAGACATTTTTTTAATTTACAGTGGAGGAAGACAGAGATCTATGGGCTCTCTTTATGCTGAAGGATAAAGCCTCTGGTAAGTCTAGTGTTTTAGGTAACCAAGATGATAACAAACTTACTATATTACTGCCTTCTATGTTCTCAGGCAGTCCAAAGATTCTTAAGTTATTTCTTTGAGCCCAATTCTCTAAGTCACCCAGTTTATTTTCAAGAAAAGTGTTTTGTTTTAGAAATAATTCAAGATTATTTTCTCCTTCCTGCAATCTCTTGCCCATGTCATTTCAAGCTTCCTCTATTCCATTTATTTGCATTTTTTGTTGTTGTAGGTCTTCGTGTAAAAAGTCCATTTGCTTGGAGGATTTTTCTTAAAGTTGTCAATTTTTGAGCCTATTTTATCTAATTTGGTTGTCAAGTCCTGCATATTTGATATCAAGGTTTGTAAGTCCTTTCTGAAGCTAGTTTCTTGATTGTTGCCTTTCAAAAAACTAATTCAGAGAATTTTTGATGAATAGAATTATTCCCAAGGTATTTTTGATAGGAAATTCTGCCTAGGTCAAGATTTTTTTTATATTATCCTAGATAATGACTTCAGGAAACTGTTAATGTAAAATATGTTTCCTAGGATAACTTAATAATTATAATTTCCTGTCATAAAGGTTGAACTAGGTGGAGCTGAAGAAATCTGCTGTTATCTGATGCTCATCTAGGTTCCGCCCCCATTTTCTCTACTTTTTGATGACTTTCTTCACTGTGTTCCATGGTATATCCAATACTATGGAAATTTTTTTTCTATCCTTGTCCTGACTAATACCTTTCAACAATGTGATCCCTTTGAAGCTTCGTAAGCTCCCTGCAAACCATGGCATTTGCTGCAACAGGCAACTGAGTAAATGTCAGGAAAATCCTACTAGGACAGCTGAACTATATTTGGGGTTAATCAGAGTCTCTTTAATTTATGGCAGTTGTGTACCCACGAAGACTGAATGCTGTAATTAAATTAAAAGGGGCTTCAACAAAGTATTAGTTTAAAGGTGTGCTCACTTATGCAACCAGCTTATTGTGCATTTTTTAATTTTTATATTTTTCCCCTAACAGATTTGCTTGATTTTCAATTGAATTGCACAGGTTATAGGTCACATTAAAGGTGGGAAAAGTTTTGAAATGATTTATTGTGGTCTCATTTTTTTATATCACAAAAATCTGGCACTTTTTATATCAGCTGCCTAGTCCACCACTCTAGCAGGGGTGCTTTTCCAGTAATCTCGATGGTGTAAGTAGACCAGGATGCGGCCACAGGGTGGTGTTTGGGGGCGCTATGGAGACTTTTTGCCTAGGGCACCAGTTGACCAACGGCCAGTCCTGAGTGTACACCATATATTCCTTGTTCTGAAGGAGGTATGGGCCTCCTTGAAACTGATTATATGTACAGATCTGCAATCATAGGATTGCAAACATGTCTGCTGATCTCACCAGATCCAAACACAGTGAATGTTTTGAAGCACGAAGAGACCAAATCTAAGATGACTGCTTAGTTTAGCAGATGCATATCGGTATCAAGGGGGAATGGAAACCAAACCAGAAGTAGATAAAAATCAGGCAGCAACTGAACATGCAAAAAAACAAAATAAACAATATAAGAAGGAGCAGGTGAGAAGACAGGACATGTGGAAAATGATTATTTTTATTTTTTTATTTTACATTTGTTAACTGGGGGTGTCTGACTGAGCTGAAAAGGCCCTTTTTCAGCAGAGGCCCGGGGAGAACACAGAAAAATTACAGGTACATTTAGATATTTAGACATGATCAGAATACACACAAATTACAATAGACATGTTTTACAGTGGTATGCAGCACATCAACAGTTACAGTGGAGAGAACAAACAAGAAAATATTAATTTAAAAATAAAGGTAATTAATAGATTTGTGGTGTACAGCTGAAATTTGGAACATAGGTATAATACATACATAGTACATAGGTACAGTACATACACTGTACATTAACCAGTGTTTGTGAGTAAGAGTGAAAACTATTATCAAGTACTCTAGGTTTAGTATATGGACCTTATCCACTTTCACTAGCCTGGGGAGCAGTCATGGCACTGCCAAATTTCCTTGAGATGTTGCCTGATGAGGTTTTTAAAGGAGGCTTTGGACAATGTGTTTTGTATGCTAGTGGGGACAGAGTTCCATTTTTTAGCCACTGAACTACTAGATAATGTGTCTCCAAAGCTATAGTAGCTGTTGCTGACTTCTATTAGTAGTTTGCTTGATGATTTAAGAGAAGAGGCCTTTTGGCTGAGTGATGTACTCGGTTTTTGAGGGCAGGACACTTATGGGGGAGGAAATAGATAGAATGACAGAGGCAGAGCTGATTGTAGGTTAGGAGGTTGGGCAGTTTAAGCCAGTGGAGCTGGCTCAAAGCAGTACAGTGATGAGTTCTATATGAGCAATTTGCAGCAAAGTGGGCAATTCTGTTATAGCAGGCTTCCATTTTGCTTAGTTCAGTTTTGAGATTAGTCAGAATGGGAGATGCATAGAGTAGGGTGGATAGAAGTTGGGAGTGAGCAATGGCTGATCTTGTGTTGTTGGTAAGAAATGGTGTGATATGGTAGAGTGATCCTAGTTTGGCATGTACTTTATTAATAGTTAAGTTGAGATGACTTTCAAATTTTAGGTGGGAGTCTATGGTTATTCCCAATAGCTTAGCCTGTGCCACTGGAGCAATCGGAGTAGCATTTGTGGAGTAGACAGTGAATTGACTGTTATCAGTGTTTTTGTTAGAACTGGTTATAATCATAAGCTGAATATTCTTTGGACTGAGGATAAGTTGGGCTTTGGTAAGGTAGTTTTCAACGTCAGAGAATGCTAGCTGAGTTGTTTGCAGGAGGGTGGGAATGTTTTGTGCAGCACAGATTAAGGTAGCATCATCTGCATACTGAATGACAGATGCATGCTGTGTGGCGGTATGGAGGTCACTTGTGAAGATTGTGAATAGTAGTGGTCCTAAGATAGAAACCTGTGGGACTCCTATAGTTATGGGCAGCTGAGGAGAGAGAGAATTTTCCCATTTCACAGCTTGCTACTTGTCAGTTAAGTAGCTTTGGAACCAGGTAAGAGTGGACTTTGATAGGTGATATTGGTTTAGTTTGTTTACCAGGATTTGTTGCGAGACTGTCAAATGCTTTGTACATATCCAGAAAAAGAGTTGACACCTACAGACTTTCATTTTTGAGATGGTTTACTGTGTCTGTGAAGAAGAGGAGGGCTGTAGTGGTAATATGGACAGGTCTGAAACCATGTTGAGTAGGTGACAGGATGCTGCTGTCTAGGAGATATTTTAGCACCTGGGTATGGATGCATTTTTCTAGAATTTTGGCCAGGGGGGAGAGTAAAGCAATGGGTCTGTAGTTATTAAGTTCAGTGGAGGTCCCGCCTTTATGTATGGGTGTAACATAGGATATTTTCCAGAGTTTGGGCACATCGTTTTCAACAATTGATCTGTTTATGAGAGTAGAGATTGGGATAACAATAGCATCTGCTGTGAGATTCAAGAAATAGCTGGGGAGTAGGTTGGCTGCTGTTGATGAGGTTTTTAGTTTGGAGAGCATGCTTTTGATTGAAGTGGTGGAAACTGTTTTAAGGGTAAAGCTTGTATTTAGTGTTATTTGTGTTGGGGGGGATAGTGAGGTTGGAACTGTCCTGTGATACTAAGGATAGAATTGAGTTCACAAAGTGGGAGTTGAATTGTGTTTCAATGAGAACTTTAGTGTCAGGAGTGATTGGTTTGGGGGTAGCCTTTTGGGTGGGTTTTAGTAGCTGGTTTACATTTTTCCAAAATTTTGGGGGTTGTGTTGGTATTTAGTTTGTAATGTCATGTAGTAGGATTTTTTTGTCCAGCCTAATGCATTTTTTTGCACGGTTGTACAGTTCTTGGTACTTAGTTAGGCTTTGTGTTTCTTTGTTTTTTTGATAGTAAAGCCAGGCAGTGTCTCTGGACTTGAGGATTTGTTTGGTTTCTTTACTGAAACAGGGGCTTTTAGAGGTTCTAACCTTGATTTTGCACAATGGAGCGACAGTGTCTAGGTGTTGTAGAAATGTTTTGTTGAAATATGCTACAGCCTGGTCAAATAACCGAAACTTCCTGGAACAAATTCTTGTTGATCAGGATCTGACACAGGAATGGTTAAGGAGAGGTGAATTTAAACCAAAAGATGAAAGGTTAATATTAGTGGCCCAGGATAGTGGACTACATGCACATTGGTTTACAAAGTCCATTGATCATGTGGGAGAAGCAGACAAATGCAGGTTCTGTAAATCAGAATGGAAACAGTCACACATCTTGTTGCTGGATGTGAAAAGTGAAAATCATTTACAAAAACTTGCAAGTCACCCATCCTGCTTCCTTCGGCTATTTCCCACACAATCTTTTCTTTCTGCCTTTCTGTTACTTTGCCATCAGAGTCCATAGCTGAAGACAGGTACACTAAGCAAATATATTCCACTATTACAGTGGTGCTTAAAGCCGTCAACTACTCATCTCACCATGAAATAACCTACTGACTTCTCTCAGTTTGGGTTCAAGTATGACCTGATTTAGACTTGGCATACAACTTCCAAGGTTGACACCTACATGGCTCGCTGTATTTTAATTGTGGTGATACAATGTCAAGGCCACCAGATATGTGCAAGGAACTAAAAAGCAACATTTAAGAGGAAAGTGCTCTTTAACCAGTTCTTACAAGAACTGGTGAATAAAACTTAAATGACAAACCAGGCAATTATCAGTGTGTACATCTTTAGCACACTGTCTTTCACCCATCTCTCTCTCTCTCTCTCTCTCTCTCTCTCTCTCTCATCTTTTTATAAAGATGCAGCTAATCTCAAAAGAGGAGCAAGTCTTCTTTCTATTGAAGGAAGGTTTTCAAGCATCTGCCCTCTCCCATGTCAGACATATTATCCAAGATTATGGCTTCACAAATGTGGTATTGGCTATGGTCTGTGGATGCCTCTGAAAGATAGTCATTCTCAGATTTAAACCTGACTTGGAGAGCCATCATCAAGGACCAGGGTTTTCTGAAGGTCGGTATTTTCAGCCTTGTCAAACAGGTCTTAAACTGTCCACTATGAAAGTCCTGTTTGGAGACCACAGCATCTCAGTGGGACTCATGGGGTTGGCCAGTAATCTGCTGAAAAGAGGCTAAAAGGCTGTCTCTGATTTGGAACAGGCTTAAAAGGTTCTATTCCTGAATCATCCTGATTCTAAAAAGGGTAGATAAGTTATTTTCTATTCTGAAACATACCAGCTTCAATTGACATATCCAGTTCTGCTTGGTGCATATCCTGAGAGTCATTTTCCAGGTATATAGATGGAGTGAAAGACATAATAGACAGCTTTTAGCACATCAACACTTACAGTTCATACAGGAAATTCCTCTGTTTTTGTCAGAGTAAATATCACTTGCAGTGTAAAGTGTTACTATTTGGGCTTTCATTAATGCCAAATTTGCCTGTTAGTCAAGTGAAGTTTAGAGGTATAACAGCCCTACCTCCATGCCTCCCTGTACACACACACACACACACACACACACACACACACACACACACACACACACACACACACACACACACACACACACACACACAGACCAACCAACTGCACTCATGAACACACTGAGAATTTTACATTCACATGCACAAACACTCACCCTACCTATCCCCTAACACCCCCCCCCCCCCATTGTGACTACACTGGCAGACAGGCAAACAGACACAGACATGCACATAAAAACACACACTCTCTGTCAACTGAGATCACTTATCATTCTGCATATGCTCATATATGCAGCCAAACATATACATAGCCCATAGCCCCCACTATTGCCTGCTTGTTAAACTCCTCGGTATCTACATGTAATGTGATCTCACCCACTGAATGAAAACTTTTGGCTAAGTTAATTAACTTGGCTAAGTTACACAACTAAGTGATTTGCTCAACTGTGTTAATGCCTAACCACAGGCATTTCCAGGGGGAAAGCACTTGGGTAATGAGTACAGGATGCTTCTTTGGAACACCTCATTAGCATATAGCTTTGGTCAAGGTGATGGCCCACCCTAGAAATACTATGACTTTGCATGATGACTACGGTGGGTCTGTCTTTGAATTAAAAAAAGACCCTTGCAAGTGGTCATACCCCATGTTAGGAATTACTAGATGCATAGGTCCTTTCTGAATCCAACCCTTGGTCTCACTGCTTGCATTAAAGTATCAGACTTTACCATATGAAAACTTAGCAGATCAAGCAAGTATGAAGCTGTACTGAAGAAAATTGCTTTAAATGTTCTGCATATTTCAGTAAACCTCTGTTTTGTCATTCTGGATGCTATTTGCATGTCTGGTTATCTGGAAGTATAACCTAAAACAGTGGTGTGATTTAAAAGCTAGCTGCAGGTCAGACTACTTAGCTGTTGGCAAGAAATTATAATTTCCAAGGTTAACAGACCTTGAACTGTCCTGTACCTTTTTTCAAAGATTTCTGACAGAGGAAAGAATTTAATGAAAATGAAAGCAGAGGCTGACAGTAAAAAGAGTTCGCAACAGTTGTGGACAAAGGTATTGGAGTTAGAGTTTGTGGCATGAAATGCAAAATTATGCATTTGTGCAAGAACACCCTGTGACGACTGTGCCCTGGCCCAGCAATCAGGGAGCCTCAATCCTCACCACTAACACCAGGGAGGGTGTCTCATATAAGAGGAAAGGATAACAAATACACACAGTAAAGTACAATTTCCCTTAAGTGCGCACAGAGATCACAGTCAGTCTGGGGCTGGTTGCTCCCTTGCTCCAAAGGTCCCCAGTAGGACTCTCCACTGGCAAAGCTATAGGGTCCAGATCTCAGCCTAGCTGGCAAGCTAACCTCCAGTACCCTTTCTGTCCCACCAGTGCTTTGTTTCCCTGCCCAGGTAGCTGACACACCACACGCACTTTGAAATAAATATTTATACTTCACAGACACTCCTGGGAAAGACTGACACAGATTCTCCAGCTGTGCCCCTTTTACCCAGACTATACAGTAGTAACTTTTGCCACCACCGGCTAAAACTTATCAGCTACCCAAAGGCCCTTAAAAGGGTGTCCAACTATTACTGTGCAATATTATTATCCAATTGGTAATGTGACTAATCAGTCTAAGGCTTATTGGAAGGGCTTATTACAGGATCACTTATAAGCATGCACTGTACTCTAGAGATTAACTTGTCTCTACACAAACCAGCCACAGGTAAAAGGTTTTAAAATATTTTATAATAAATAATTACAAACACAAGGCAATACTACTACACCACAGTGATATCTAAGAGTTCAGAGCTCACACAGAAACTTAAAACAATACAGTAGGAAAGTTTTGATATAACTGAACAACACTTGTCGTCTAACTTTCTTCTAAGTTCCTAGCTATTACTACAAGAAAACATACTTCTAAGATACTACTTACATACGACAACAGGCAGAGTGCTGATGAGTTGGATATCAAGATCAAAATGCTTACAGTCTCTCTCTCTGAACAATAGTTTTTTAAACTCATTAACAAGCATCTTCTGCTAGGGCCCTTCCAGATTACATCATTTTGACACTTAGGTTTTCCCAGTAAAAACATTACATCATTTTGACACAGTCTGGAGTTCCCAGGCCAACAAGACTGCATTATGTAGCTTACACCTGCTCAGGAAACTACAACAATAAAAGACATTTCATATGTACACTCTAGCAATTATTCCTTAAGTTAAGACAATAGAAAGAATTTGTTCAGCCAGCCACTTCGGCACCACTATTTAGATCAAAAGGGTATACAAGAAATAATTTTAACTTCAAAACAACAGATGTTAAATGATTGGCTTAGGTTTCCTTACAGCAGATGGCAATGTTGCTACAATCTTGAAGTTCACATTTTCCAGTGTTTTCTTTCATTTAAGAACCAAGTCTGCATTTCACATTTATATTTACAAATGATAGAATTATGTATCAAATTCTATTTGACTAGGCTGACAGCCTTCGTCCATCTTTCCCCAATCTTCACATCTCAACCCCCCCCCCAGAGAAGTCAAGCTAGATTTTCAAGTGCCCCTTGATAAATGCCGCTTGACAGGGTTAGGTCTATCTGGGTGTACCTCACCCCATTCCCTGTCTCGAGATCCCCTCTGCAATGGCATTGATACTCCCACTGCGGTGCTGCACTGACATGTCATATGCTTGCAACCCTAGGCTCCATCTTAGCAACTTGACATTTTGCTGATGGCTCTGTTTAACCATGTTAGAGGGTTGTAATCTGTCATTATAGTGAATTTTCTTTCATACAGATAAGGCTGAAGTTTTTGCAGTGCCCACACTATGGCTAGACATTCCTTTTCTATGGCTGCATAGCATTCCTCTCTGCATTGTAGCCTATGACTGAGATAAACCACTCGGTGCCCTTCCCCTATGAAGAAATCTGGCTAAGTACAGCCCCCGCCTCATGGTTTGAAGCATCCGCCTGTACAACAGATTCTTTGCTATAATCTGGACTGGCTAACACAGGGGGTCCTCCCAAAGATTTTTTAAGCTTCTGAAATGCCTGCTCACATGCTGGGGTCCACACTACCTTATCTGGCCTATTCTTCCTTCTCAGTTCTGTGAGGGGAGCAGCTGTGTTACTACAACTGGGGACAGATATCTATAGTACCCTGCTGTCTCTAAGAATGCCCTCACCTGCTTTTTGGTAACAGGTGCAGGCCGTGCATGAATAGCTTCCACTTTAGCAGGTTCTGGCCTTATCTTACCACTCCCCACTCTATGTCATAGGTACGAGATCACTGCCATACCCACCTGACATTTGCTTGGCTTAATGATCAACCCTGCTCTCTGTAGTCTGCCCAGCATCTCTCTGACATGCTGAAGGTGCTCTGGCCAGGAATGGCTGTAGATGGCAATATCATCTAGGTAAGCAAGGGCAAACCCTCCTGCTAGGATATTGTCCGCCAGCCTCTGGAAAGTCGCTTTGGCATTCTTCATCCCAAAGGGCTTCTTTGTGAACTCATACAAGCCAAAATGAGTCACAAAGGCTGACCTCTCTAGCACTGGGAGTCAAGGGCACCTGCCAGTAACCCTTGGTAAGATTAATGGTTACCAAATGATTACATGATGCACATCCGGCTACTGCATGGCTCAAAGAGTAGCAAATGCAAATGTCAATAAAGCCAGCAGAAAAGGTGGAAATCTACATATTTATTTAAACAAATAAATATTACATGACAAAGGTAGAGGGAAATAAACCCAACTACCTGCCCCAAACTGGTTTCGGCTGTAATAGCCTTTTTCAGTCAGTAAACATGAACCACAAAAAATACACTCATTTATATATGTTTCACATAAGGCTGTTCATTGGTGCATTATAATTGGTCATTAAGCCCAGGTGGAAATAGAGCTCCTAGCTTGATAATCTATTTATGTTCCTCAAAATTAAGTATATCATGCCATCCTGATTTGTCCCTACATCTACCCACAATACAATCTATAACAGTAAAGTAAAAAGATGCAGTATTGTGTTTGCCCACATGTTTATACAAAGCATTGGTAGAACGTTTATTCCTAATATCACTAAGATGCTCCTCAATTTTAAGATGGAAAGGTCTAGATGTTTGTCCCACATAGAATGAGGAGCATGAACAAGTGACCAAATAAACTACCCATTCTGTACTGCAGTTAGCCCAAAAATGAATATTAAAAACCACCGATGTATTGCGGCTACTAAATTATCTAGTTTTTTTAACCCTAGAGCAGTGAATGCAGTGTCCACATGGTGTACAATCTATCAATGGTTGTAAGATACTTAGCCCCACCCAGCTGCTCTAAGGCCTCATCAGTCCAAGGCATGGGGTAAGCATCTGACTCTGTGTGACTATTTAATTTCCTGTAATCCACACAGAACCTGGTGCTGCAATCCTTCTTTGGCACCAGCACCACTGGCGAAGCCCAGGGACTGTTGGACTCTTGAAACACCCCTAGGTCCAACATCTCCTGTACCTCTTCCCTCAGTGTCTATCTGACTCACTCAGGCACCCTATAAGGGGCCTGCCTAATAGGCCTTTGGGGTCCTGTATCCACCCGGTGCTGCACCAGGTGGGTGCACCCTGGTTTCCCAGTGAACATATCCCTAAATTCCTGCAACACTGCTTGGATTTCTTGAACCTGGGTAGGAGATAGCTGCTGGGACATTGCTACCCCTTCCATCGAGGTGTCAGCCCGAACCTCACTGAGGAGATCAGTCCCCAGATCTCTCTCAGACTCCTACTGCAATCCACTGCAAATGCTAAGCACAAGGGCCTCCATATCATGGTAAGGTTTCATCATGTTAACATGGTGCAATTTGTGCCCCTGCTGTCTGCCTTGCACTTCCACCATGTAGTTAACATCACTTACCTTTCTTACTACCTTGTAGGGTCCCTCCCAAGCTGCTTGCAGCTTGTTGTGTCTGACAGGAATGAGAACCATTACCTGCTGCCCCACAGCATACTCTCTAGCTCGAGCATTCTTGTCATACCACACATTTTTCTGTTGTTGGGCTTCTGCCAGGTTCTCCTGGGCAAAGCACATGAGTTCCCTAAGCTTTGTCCTGAAGTTTAGGACGTATGCCACAACAGACTCCTTGTGAGACTCGCACTCACCTTCCCACTCATCTCGAAATATATCTAGAGGTCCCCTCACCCTATGCCCATACAGCAACTCAAAGGGTGAAAAACCTGTGGATTCCTGGGGAACCTCTCTGTAAGCAAACAGCAGATAGGGAAATATTTGTCACACTCCTTCTTAAACTGATCTGCAAATGCCCGTAGCATGGACTTGATTGTAGATTTTAACCTCTCAACAAGGCCACTAGTCTGGGGATGGTAGGGGGTGGTCTTCATGTGCTTGCCCCCACAGGACTTCCACAGACAAGCCAGCAGGTCTGACATGAAATTGGCACCTCGGTCAGTCAGTATTTTTTTTGGGAAACCCACCCTGCTGAAAATCTCTAACAAAGCATTTGACACCTTCTCTGCCTTAATGGAGGACAAAGCAACTGCCTCAGGGTATCGTGCAGTATAATCCACTACCACTAGGATACAAATTTTCCCTGTTGAACTTGGGGTACTCAGAGGACCCACAATATCCATATCTACCCTGTGAAATGGCTCTTCAATCACAGGCAAAGGCATCAAAGGAGCTCTCTCCTTGTCTACTGCCTTGCCTACCTTTTGGCACTGCTCACAGGTCCTGCAGTACCCTGTTACTTATCTGGAAATTCCAGGTCAATAGAAGTTCTGCATAATATTCCTCTTTGTACATTTTATGCCCATGTGACCTGCAAAGGGAATATCATGGTATATGGCTAGAATCGCCAGATGGTAGGCTCTAGGCACTACCAACTGCTATACCCTCTCACCTTCTAGCCCTCCCTCAGGTGTCCACTCTCTGTATAGTAACCCTTTGTCCCAGTATACAGATTCCCCCTTCCCTTGAGAATCAGGTGCATCCCCAGCTACCTGCCTCAGGCCCTGCAATGTAGGGTCTGAGAGCTGAGTCTGTCTCAACTCTCTCCTTGTAACCATTCCCAGCTCCCCTTCTACTGGAAGTCTGGCATCCTCTGACAGTGGTGCCTCATTGTCAGCCTGGGTACTACTACTCACCTCTACCTTTGCAGTTAAACTGTACAAGGGAACATCAGTACTCACAAGCAGCTGTGGCTCACCTTCAGTCTCACTGCTACAGGGTAGGTCACTCCCTGAAGTAACCACCTCCCCAGTCCTGGCTGCAAGTATGCAGCCTGTCTGGGTCTCCCCAGGCTACCAGACCCACATGCTTGTTTCCTAGCCTCACTGTGTGTAACTGCATAAGTACATGGGACTGCCTCATCCAAATCCTTCCCTCTCAGGACATCTGCAGGATGGTAGTTCCATACCTCTGTTGTCTCAAGACACCTACTATTGGCATTTTGTTTTTTCCCACTTACTGGCTCCCTCAACTTTGGCTCCCCACCTTGCCTCCATGGATACCTGTATGCCACATGGCCCCACTGGTTGCATTCAAAACATTTAACCCTAGTTCCTGGACATGTACCTGGACTAGTGGCTTCCCCTGCTACTGGCAGATTCTGTTGGGGCAGTCTGTGCTGCCCACCATGGATTCCTTTAGACCCATGAGCAGTAGTGGGGGTCCCCTTCTTGTGCAGGGCTTCCCTGCTTGCACGGTATAGGTCTCCCTTCTTCTCCAACTCATCTAAAGTAGCACATTGTCTATCAGCTAACCAGATCCTCATGTCCTCAGGCAAAGCGCTAAGGACTTGTTCCCTCACCAAAAGGTCTGCCAGCCCTTCAGAAGTGGTTACCTGACATCCACTCATCCAGCTCTGAAAATAAGTGCTCAGTTCAGCAACATATTCACATACATTTTCATCTGCCTTGCATTTATGCTCACAAAACATTTTCCTATACATTTCAGGTGTTAGCTTAAAACATTCTGAAAGACTTTTTTTTACAGCAGTATAATCTAAACAGACAGAGTCAGGCATTTGTGATATACAACTTACAGCTTTCCCATGGAGTAAGGGAGTCAGGAAACGTACCCAGATCCTTTGGTAAACATTATACTGTTTGCATACCATTTCAAACATGTGAATGAAACTATCAAAATTACCCCCCCCTCTTTAAATTGCAGAAGAAATTTACTGACCTGTTGTGCTGCTGGGGTCCAGTTACTCCCTTCCCCATTACTTCCATGACTCTGGTTAAGAGTCAGCATTTCCCTCTCATGCTTCCTCTGACGGTCCTTTTCTTTGGCTTCTATCTCCAAACGCCTGGCCGTCAACTCAAGTCTCTTTAGCTCCAGTTGGATTTTTAAGTCCACTGCAGAAAGGTTGAGCTGTCCATTCTCCGAGGATATTGTATCTCCACTGCCAGTCTGATTGTCCTTTGCAGAAAGGTTGAGCTGTCCATTTTCCGAGGATACTGTATCTCCACTGCCACTCTGATTGTCCTCCTGGATGCTGTTTTCTGATGCAGATGTAACCAAGGCTGCAATCAGGTCTGCCTTAGTCAGGTTTCCATGCACCAGTCCCCTAGCCTGGCACATCTCCACCAGCTGGCTCCTTGTTAGCTTTCCACTCCTGTGCTGACATGCTGCCTGCTCACCCTGACTAACTAAGCTAACAAAAGAAATAAAACAATTGTGATCTGAACTCTGAGTATGCACTGCATGGCTGATTTAGAGTACAAAACACCTTCAGAGATCACTGTACATAAGCTACAGGATTCACTCTACCCACACCACTACAAACTACAAGTGAAGATATCTTATCCCAACCACTGCCAACCACAAATGTGAATATCTTATCCCAACCAATGCCACCACAAATGTGATGACCATGCCCTGGCCCAGCAATCAAGGAGCCTCAGTCCTCACCACTAACACCAGGGAAGGTATCTCATATAAGAGGAGAGGATAACAAATACACACAGTAAAGTACAATTTCCCTTAAGTGCACACAGAGATCACAGTCAGTCTGCGGCTGGTTGCTCCCTTGCTCCCCAAGTCCCCAATATGACTCCCCACTGGCATAGCTATAGGGTCCAGATCTCAGCCTAGCTGGCAAGCTAACCTCCAGTATCCTCTCTGTCCCACCAGTGCTTCGTGTCCCTGTCCAGGTAGCTGACACACCACACACACTTTGAGATAAATATTTATACAACTTCACAGACACTCCTGGGAAAGGCTGACACAGATTCTCCAGCTGTGCCCCTTTTACCCAGGCTATACAGTAGTAATTTCTGCCACCACCAGCTAATACTTATCAGCTACCCAAAGGCCCTTAAAAGGGTGTCCAATTATTACTGTGCTATATTATTATCCAATTGGTAATGTGATTAATCAGTCTAAGGCTTATTGGAAGGGCTTATTACAGGATCACTTATAAGCATGCACTGTATTCTAGAGATTAACTTGTCTCTACACAAACCAGCCACAGATAAAAGGTTTTAAAATATTTAATAATAAATAATTAAAAACACAAGACAATACTAGTACACCACAGTGATATCTAAGAGTTCAGAGATCACACAGAAACAACACAGTAGGAAAGTTTTGATATAACAGAAACACACTTGTCTAACTTTCTTCTAAGTTCCTATTACTACAAGAAAACATACTTCTAAGATACTACTTACATAAGACAACAGCAGAGTGCTGATAAGTTAGATATCAAGATCAAAATGCTTACAGTCCCTCTCTGAACAATAGTTTTTAAACTCACTAACAAACTTCTTTTGCTAGGGCCCTCCCAGATTACTTCATTGTGACACTTAGGTTTTCTCAGTATACACATTACATCATTTTGACACAGTCTGGAGTTCCCAGGCCAACAAGGCTACATTATGTAGCAATCTAACACCTGCTCAGGAAATTACAACAATAAAAGACATTTCATATGTACACTCTAGCAATTATTCCTTAAGTTAAGACAATAGAAAGAATGTGTTCGGTCAGCCACTTCGGCACCACTATTTAGATCAAAAGGGTATACAAGAGATAATTTTAACTTCAAAAGAACAGATGTGAAATGCTTGGCTTAGGTTTCCTTACAGCAGATGGGAATGTTGCTACAATTTTGAAGTTCACATTTTCCAGTGTTTTCTTTCTTTTAAGAACCAATGCTGTATTTTACATTTATATTTACAAATGATAGAATTATGTATCAAATTCTATTTGACTAGGCTGGCAGCCTTTGCCCATCTTCCCCCAATCGTCACACATCCTCTCCCCCAAAAAATGAAAAATAAATTACCCCCCACACACACACACACACACACACACACACACACACACACACACACAGACACATATATATATATATATATATATATATATATATATATATATATATATATATATATATATATATATATATATATATATATATATATAGGGATTCAAAATTGTTCACTGTAAACAAAGAAAAGGACTAGAGGCATGTACTGTTGCTCCAACCAACAGGATATTTCGTCAGATGTTGCCCCTTTACAAACTTAAGAAACCAGTATTTCATGTTCAGATACTGCTCCCTAATATGAAAAACAAGACAATTTTAAAATATTTTTCAGTGCTCCTCTATGTAAGCATATTGTTCAGATTTATGTTATATAAATTATTATAGACAGTTTTTTATGTTCTGTGATCTTATCAAATTTGCAACAAGGTATATACATGGGTATGGCAGGATACATTACTGTTCAGCACAAGCTGAATGAGTAAAAACTAGTTCTAAAGCATTGTTTAGCCAGGACAATCACATTAAGAAAAATAAAAGCCACATCTGTTACCATTCAGTATACTACTGATGTTATACCATACACACTTTATGCAGTTACATACTTATGTATATTTACTAAAAAAGTACAGGTTAGAACTGCTAAATTAAACCTTAGTCTTGATAACAACATAAATGGTGTGATGACCATGGGCCCAGCAGCAACATCCATGATGTTGAGATGATATGCATAAACTAAACAATAGATGTAGAGACAACTCCCATGATATACGAATGGTATACCATTGATACGATGACAACTTTGTTTATAATGATATACCTGTACTAAACTTTGAGATACATCATCTGTGATCTGAGGATATGCCAAAATAAAACAGACTTGGCAACAACTTGCATGATGTGAAGAAATCATGCCTTAATGGAGACGCATCTAAGGGTAATGAAAAAGCACGTCATGCATCCATTTAATTATTATCTACTCTTACCAGAAGATTTGACAAAGGCAGAAAAAAATGTTATTTAAATAAACTTGATAAACTTGTAGAATATTCAAATAAATGCATTGTAGAGGCATCTGTTGACTTCAAAGCAAAGAGGGGGGAGTAAGCTGCATGGAACAAATGAGTTAAAAAGGCTTACCAGAACAGGGTAGAATTAAATTAAAGCAGACATGATGACAGGCACTCCACCATGAGACTCAAAGAATACATCAAGCCCAGAAAAAGGATAAGAGCAGTGTTAAGTGCGAAGTAACTATCTATAGCTAATAGGAAGCAGTAAATGCTGCTTTGCAAAAGAAAAAAAAATAAATAAAGAATACAAGATAGCTGGATCTCTGTACGGTATGAATCAGACCTTCTCAAGACGGTGCTTTTTTATCTAATGGTTTCAATCTGAGAAATATACTAAATGAAGGGATATTAACTCATAGAGATGCAAGTGCAGGGGTCATATGAAGAGCATGCAAAGACTACTAAAGACTACAGTTACTAAAATGGAAAACACAAGAGCAAAGATCATCTAAATCAGGAAAAAGAAATCATTCTGAACCCTAAAAGCTCAAAGAAATACCAAAAAAAGCCTTTAAAGGGAATAACATTATGTTGGAATAAAAAAATAACATTTTAGAAATGCTACAAGTGGGAGATACATACTGCATGCATACTTGCAAACAGTTGTACTACGAAACACTGACCTCCTGAAAGCTAACATGCTGAAAGGACAAAAAACAAATGCCCAAAATTCAAAAGGATGAAAAACTCAGTTTTACTTGTTTTTTTTGCAGTCCCCCACCCACACCCCCTGAAATGTATGTATACAAACTTCACGGTCACACCAACTCAAAGAAGGCTGAAATCTCCCAAAACAAGTGAATCACTGGTGGGGAATAATTAGGAGGCACACCAGCAATGTTTCTTATGGGAAAAAACGTTCACCATTATTCCAGTCAGCTGTTTTTTCTTCCTGTTACTGATGCTACAGCTGTTTCATCTTAGGCATGAGCAGGAGAACCCATGCAGACACTTAGTTCTAGTCTACAGCAAACTTAGGATGAGAACAGAACAGAACAGAAGCAAAAACCTTAACTACTACCCAAATAAATTTTACTTTGTTATACATCATGCAGTTCTTTCTGAAGCTTTCTGAAGGCAAAAGGCTAGTTTTCCCGTAGACTTTCTTCCATCATGAGACCAACAAGCCCAGGTAACGTTGCCATGAGGTAATATAAACCATGAGGTGTTAATTATAGTAAGCTATACACCATATAGAAAGTGGTTTGGTTGTCTGACATGCCAGCTGATTAAAATCAAACACAGTAGCACAATGCATTACACTACATTTTAAAAGAATTAGGGATAAATGTACCTCTTCTTAAACCACTGCTGTCTGCCTCATCATTATGTCATACAGGTCAAGTGTCCTGATTTTACGTAGTTAATATGAAATACTTGTTTATGTCTAATTATTTAGTGGGCATAATTCCCTGTAGCCAGGCAGACTGCAGGAATCAAACTTGTGTCTGTATGATGCAACTTACTTGCAGTCAACTATTACAATTATATCTAGGTTTATTATTACTACTGCAACACCTAACAAGTACTATTTTAAATCAAAGTGCAGCTATCTCAGATTTTTAGCAGAGAAATTACATGCAGGTCAGGATAATGAGAAAGAATGGCAAAAAAGGTTAAACGTCTTGTTCATGGTCACATAGGTAGCAAATGAACTGTAAGATAAATGACTAAGTTTGTAGCTCTCTGCTCTTGGATTTCATCACTTGCTGGTACTGCCTTTTATGAGTTTTGAGACTCTTGAGGTTGTCATGAAAAATTATTTTGCAACACCACAACTCCACATAATATCACATTCAAAATGAACTGTTCAAGCCTTTGTAGCAAGATATCACAATGAACAGAATTACTTGATATGTTGCAAGCCTCCTAGACTTATCAGTAGAACACCAGCAATGATCATAGTCAATATGTGCAGTTTTGCAAAATCATAAGACACAGTTTACACATTAAAAAGGTTCTAAGTCCATAGTATTAGGGTTCTTATGGTAAAATGTACTACCAACCCTGCTTACTTCCATCATAGAATTACTTCAAACTTAGTAGCAGTACATGTATCCACATGAAGAAAGTGATGACATTGTGTATGTCATTCAATCAAAAGGGTTCTTGAGTGGTGGCTGAGTCAATGCAAAATCCCTATTTCAAATCAAATACATGTACTGGGTTACTGGTACAAACGTTTATAGCAACATGTTTTTTTGCAGGAAAAATACTACATAATAGCTACACTGAGGTAGTTAATATCTTAGCACAGCTCTGAAACAGACTTAGTTTATCTAAAGTTCATAATTATTTTTTTCAAAAAACAAATGCATACCAGAAGTAGTAGCCAGCATACCATTTGACCTCAATGAATTACTACTATTTTTTAATGCAAACTAGAAATTATTTCCTTCATCCACAACATGTTCTACACATTGTATACTCCATGTTCTCCAGATCCTATTTTCCATGCTCTCTGAATCCCACTTTCCATGCTCTCTGGATCCCACTTTCCATGCTCTCTGGATCCCATTTTCCATGATCTCTAGATCCCATTTTCCATGATCTCTGGATCCCACTTTTATGCTCTCTGAATCCCACTTTCCATGCTCTCTGGATCCCACTTCTTATTTCCTTTATCTATATTAGGTTGCATCAGACATAAGTCACCTGTCACAGTCAGATGCAATGAAAACATGGCTGCCTCCTCTGTCAGTACAGCGATGTCCCTGAAAAATGTCATTCTTACCTTTCTAAATGGCATAAGGAGGTATGACAAGAAGCAAGCAGATTACTTTCTGTAGTGCACTTAGAATAAACTCTGGACTGTATTAAAAATCAGTCCAGCCA
Source organism: Protopterus annectens (assembly GCF_019279795.1). Classification (NCBI taxonomy): domain Eukaryota; kingdom Metazoa; phylum Chordata; order Ceratodontiformes; family Protopteridae; genus Protopterus; species Protopterus annectens. Next base: position 1,175,480,918 of record NC_056731.1, on the reverse strand, counting down.
ACTTTTTCTTGAAGACTTACAATACCGCATATGGACAGAGTGAACTGCAACTTGTCATTGTTTTGAGGATGAGGAAACTTAACATATTTTTAATCTTAATTAAAATATATAAAGAACGGCATCATCCCTGCAAACCAGTGACATGTGCTGACCCTGTCTAGGAGTGAAAACAAGATGAAGAGACTAAGTCCTTAACCAGTTGTCTGTACAGAGAATCTTATGTGTTAGGCCATCTAGACACTATGAGCTAAGAAACACATTTAGAACAAGAGCAAATGAGAACTGACATCAATGAGAAGTGTAACTGTTAAAATCTAAACACTGAAGGAGCTGCATGTAGATGTACTAAGATTCAGAAAACAAATGGAAAATGTTTCCCTATAACTCTATTACTCATAGTTTATATTTACCTTCTTTTTCATAGCCAGTAATAGGTTCATACCACCAACCACTTATAAAATTACATGTCAAGCTCCGAGAACTAAAAGAAGGCAATTTATTAGGAATGGTAGAAATTATACGTTTGTATGGCTAGCAATTCTAAGGCAATGACCTCCCCAGCTGTAGGCAGAACAGTTTGAATGTTTACAGCTTTGTCCATCACCCTACGTGATTTTGATCACAAATAAAGGTAGACCTTTTTATACCTGCCACAATAATTACAAATGGTTTGCAAAATGACACCATGCAGTACATATGAATGAAATGCACAATACCAGAGCAAACACATCTAATAACAGCACCTTTGTTCATAGTATAAAATGCACACTTCAGGAGTCCTTATTCTTGATTATTATTAGATTTTGTTTCTCAGCCAAATGCTACTATTTTTTAACCAGTGCAATAAATCTTTCAGTGATAACTATGAACTTTGTGGGTATTTGAAATAAAGTTAATGATTACATACCATATATTTTCTGGATGCCTTGCAAGTCATCATCAGGTAGTTTGAAGTTGTCAGTTTCCATGTACTGGTAGAAAGGAGCCATGATTGCGGTGGGATCATTGGAATGTTCCAAGCCTAATGCATGGCCAAGTTCATGCACTGCAACCAGGAATAAGTCATTTCCTGCACAGGAAGAACAGAAAGCACTTCAGGATGTATATACTGTTAAAGGCTTTCACCTGGAGCTTTTAATTAGTGTTTGCTTCAACAAGGGCAAGCACTAAAACAAATAAACTGTAGGGAAAAATATACACATAATATAAGGGAGGAAAATTTATGAAAATAGTTACATTAATGTTTTTGATGTGTTGTTACCATTATTTACAGAAAAAAAAATAAAATAAAAAGTGCAGTATGTGAAACATGCAGAGAAATAAAATGGAAAACGGGTCAACAGAAAAAAGGGTCTAAATCAGACAGCAGATGAAACAGCATATACAAACATACCCACACACACATGTACGCATGGGAGCATGCCTGCATGTACAGGCACGCAAACAGACATACATAGATACATGCACATACAAACATATACCATATACAAACATACCCACACACACATGTACGCATGGGAGCATGCCTGCATGTACAGGCATGCAAACAGACATACATAGATACATGCACATACAAACATATACCATATACAAACATACCCACACACACATGTACGCATGGGAGCATGCCTGCATGTACAGGCACGCAAACAGACATACATAGATACATGCACATATAAACATATACCATATACAAACATACACACACACACATGTACGCATGGGAGCATGCCTGCATGTACAGGCACGCAAACAGACATACATAGATACATGCACATACAAGCATATGCCATATACTAACATACACATATGCCCGTGTGCTCACACACACACGCACACGCACACACACACACACACACACACACACACACACACACACACACACACACACACACACACACACACACACACACACACACACACAGTACAACTGTGTGTGTGTGTGTGTGTGTGTGTGTGTGTGTGTGTGTGTGTGTGTGTGTGTGTGTGTGTGTGTGTGTTTAGTTTTCCTATTAAATGACACTGATAAAGAAAGAAGTTTAAAAATTATTTGAATGTAGGAACTAAATTTGATTTTGAATTTTTTGTAATAACTTTTTTAGCTACTGGCAGGAGTCTCCAGAACAGTTTTGTTGTTTCACTTTTACAGATAAAAGAAGTGGAACATTCATTAGTATTATTGATCTAGTTAAAGAACAATTATCAGACCATAACCCCTTAAAAAACATACTTATCTCTTCCCAATATACATTTATTTTTTTAAAAATCCATAAACGTGTTCAATCAACCTTCACATCTTTTCTACATCTCTAACAGTCTGAAAAAGTCATTTTACTAAATGCAGAGATTTTATAGTGAATAACAAACATTCTGTGTTTATATTTCCATATAAAAACTTTCCAATATAAACTTAAATAAGTTTGACAAACTGATTTAAATAACAGAGTTTTATTCTTGCCATCTATTGAGTCACTCAGTCCACTACTATATAAAAGTTCCAGAAGTTTGCATCAGCATTATTCTTATTTATAATCAACTTAGATAACTTGGATAAGCTTCTTTTGTAGGTCAATTTACTCTCAATAATAGCATTTGTATGTTCATATAATGGAGGAATAGTGTTATGTTCTCCTTCACTCATATTATCTACAATTTCATTTAATTTCTTACTGATAGATAATGTTAACTGGTTGGAATCTTTCGTGAAATATTCTGGAGACTTAGCTTTTCCTTTTCAAAACAATCAGACCATAATACTAATCCATTCCTTTTTAGTAAATTCATTTAACATTGTTCTGAGGTGTGTATAATGAAAAAGTGCAAAAAGTTCCATTTTGGTATTAATGGAGTTTTAAAAACATATTTCTTAACTGTTTTAAGAATTAACTCTTTTTAACACCTTTATATCATTATCACTTAAGACATAGGCAAACATTCATTCATTTATAGAAATGAAAACAAACCATGTTAACATGTTTACAGTTACAAACATTGTACATCACATACATACTTTTATACAATAATCATCAATCCAACATTACATAAATTGCTCAGTTCCTGCCTTCCCTTAAACCTTCCTCCTCCTCTAAAACATTATTCTGCATGTATTGTTCCCATAATTTCCATCTTTTCCATGTACTTTGATCCAACCCTTTTTTAAATACCCCACTTCTCGTTCTTTTATCTCTGTTAAAATATTCACTACTTGTAATACAGTTGGCTTAGGCCATGATTTCCATTTTCTAGTAATTGTTGTTTTTTGGCAGCCACCAGAATTAAACTTAACAAGGCCTTACTATGTCTAGGCAATCGGGAACCTGTATCCATAGAATCATAGGAAGTTACTAGGCTATTGGCCTGAGGCCGTTATAAGCCTAGACAACAGTTTAGCCCACTTATAGACAAATCAGCACCCAATGCCCCTGTCCAGCAGGGACACGGGTAAAATCCCAGGGACATGTTTTCTTTTTCCCATCCAGTTATCCAGGTTGCACTTAAAAAGGGGTAAAGAGGTATTCTGCTTGACATGGAGAGGGAGTCCTATTAATGTCACAGACCAGGTTGAGGCCACTTGTGTGGGTTACTTCAGTGGAGCTTGACTTGCGGATATCCAAGCTCAGAAAAATAATTTCCTAGTTACACCTACTTGCTCACCCAATATTTCTGACAGAGTACTCTGCAGGGAATTTTTAGAGACTGCCACCTCATTACACTCCCAAAAAGGATGTTCCCAGTTACTTCTTTCTTGCCCATCACACCTCCAAATTTGCCATCTACCCGAGGAAAAATTCTTTACAGTCTGCTTGGAGGATAAAAATACAAAATACCTATGCAATCACTTCAAAGAAATATGTCTAAATCTTCTAGACTTTATTGCTTATTTGGCAGCTATTCTCATGCCATCCCATTGGAATTTCTTATCCAATCTCTCTTTTCCATCTTTTTTAACCTCCTCTGATTATTATAGTGATTAGATGCTTTACTAATTATCCCTTTTTTAATAGCAGCTTCTGTTTTAGATTCAATTAAAAATTCTACCAGAGCTGGTCTTTCATGTAGAATTCCCTTATACCTTTTGCTTTGCCTATACTCTGATTTCAGTCACTGATAGGGAAGGTGGTCTCTAGCCTGCAGTCCAAATGTCTTCTTGACCTCTTCCCATTCTGTTAGCGTCATTTCTCTAGTTATTTGCTCCCAATACATTGTTTTCTTTGCCAGTTTTCTTCAGTAAATTGCAGCCCCCCCTTGCCTGTTCTCTGTAATCCTAACTGCAGTCATCCTTATCAGGAGAATCTCCTTTCTCTGTTTTCATGTTGGCTTTGCTCTTGGAATATTTTTCTGCTACTTTATGAATATAATATACTGTATGGAAGTTGTTATTCTCCTTAAGGATCTGCATCTTAAATCCCATTCTCCCCTTGTTCCTTGAATTTCCCCCATTTCATCATCATCCCTTTCCAGTTTGAATTATAGCTTTCGGCTTGTGTTATGTATATGAGCCCTAACTGTCCTATCTCTTCAATTCAAGTAATCCTAAACCATCTTAGTCTATTGGAAGGATCAACTTATCCCACTTGGCCTTTGCCCTCTTCCTCTCCCAGATAGAATCCTTCAGATCTTTATTAATTACTGTCCACAGCTTCTCCTCTGGTTGATAAAAATATTCTTGACCTGTATGTAAAACTAAAGGGACTAACATTTTCCTGACCTGTATATAACACTAAAGGGACTAAAAACATTTTTACTGCTTGTGTCTTGCTATCCATATCCATAAGCAAGAGCTTCCAGTTTCTCAGTTTTTGTATTATCTTTTATTTAGTTTTGTCCCACATATCCTTAGCTGCCAGACCAGAATACTTTTAACCCATACTCCTATATACGTCATTAGATATTGTCCCCATAAATATGGGTATTGCTGAAACAATTCATGTGTGGTACATAGGTTATACCTTTAGCCTTTGTTTTGTCTGCATTAATTTCACATTCAGAAAAAAAAAAACTTGAAACTTTCTCAGAATGTTCCACAACACTAAGATGTCCTCTTCTAGTTTTATTAGTTACAAAATAATAATGTCTGCAAATAGAGCCAACTGTTCTTGATTACCAAACTAATTAGATCCTTGAATTTCTGAGTCCCTTATTTTCTTTACCAATGGCTCTAAATATAATAAGAAATAACAAAGGAAAAAGAAGGCATCCGTGCCTAGTTCCTCTGTTCAGACACAACATATCAGAGAGCAACCCTTCCACTTTGATTTTTGCCTCCAATCCCTCATATATCCTCCTAGTTAACCTTATTATTTTAATGTGACTTTCAGAGTTAAGAAAAAATGTATGCCTCACAACATGGAAATTCCAGAAACCAGCTGTTTAACATTAAAGATATCCGTTTACCATATTCTACGACAAGAAATCTGGACTTGACATGGAGAAAAAAAACATGAAATACTGCTAAACGAATTAAAAACATAACGGACCTTTAAAAAATATATATATATTTTAAGTGGGAAAGTGTAGAGGTTCTAAGGCCTCTTTAGCAGCAACATAGACTACAAGGTCAAAGGTAAATTCAATAGTGATTTAGAGCAGCCAAAAACAGAAAAGTCGAAGAAAATCAAGAGTACCTGCAAGAATATGTACACAAAAGAAGAACATAAGGATTGAACTCGGGCATAGCTAACATATTGTACATTGGTATTATAATAACATGAAACTACCAAAATGACTAAAAAAAGATAGAAAATTACCTTATAAATACAGAAAGCATTCATAAGACTATGTAATAAACGGTCTATTATTACTGCAACCTGATGAAATGAATGGGACATTGTAATCATTTTGAGAAAACGGTTTAATTATTTATGGTGATGAATAAGAAAGCTTAGTCCCTAAAGTCGGAGTAGAAGATGCTTCAATTATTAACCACCTGAGCCTCATATATTACATTTTATTTTATTTTACATTTGTTGACCGGGCTAGTCTAACTGGATACGTGCCCATTTTCAGCAGAGGCCCGGGGAGAAAAGCTCCAACACACACACACAATACAATATAGAATGTTGCAACAATCCAAGCTTAACACAGCTGTTGTTAATAAAAATACAATACTCATAATGAGCATAACACAATCAGTAAAGGTAATGTGCAAAAAGGCGTTACTATATACATATATACATAGATTTAAATTACAATATCATGGTCTTTTTGGTTCATTAAGGATGTCTTGTAGTTAGTACAGTAGAGTAAAAGGTGAAGAGTATTCATTAGTATAAAGAAGGAGAGTTAGTCAGGGTTAGTACAAGGTCATAATCAATGTGTACTGAGAAATAGTTTTAGTTTCTGTTTGAAAAGTGTTATTGAGGGCAGAGATAAGAGTTCAGTAGGTAGTAGGTTCCAGTGCTTTCCAACAGAATTAGAGAACAGAGAGTCTCCTGCCAAGTTGTTGGATCTGCTACTACAAATAAGTAGTTTATTTGAGGAGCGTAAATTTTTAAGATTGTTGTAAGGGGTAATGAGGCTAGACAGTATAGGAGTATTGGTGGGTTGATACAAGGTCTTATGGGCAATAGCAAGCTGGTGAAATAAAAGCTGATTTTGAAACTCTAGCCATCCTAGTTGCTTTAGATTAAGACAATGATGAGTTCTAAAAGGAGAGCCAGTGGCAAATCTAGCAATATTATTATAGGAGATTGCCAGTTTGTTGAGGTTGTTTTTTGAAAGATTAGAGTAGAGTGGAGATTAAGTGAGTTCTGGCTATAGCGGTCCTGGCTAATGGTGTAAGAAAGGGTTTGATTCTATAGAGGACCCCAATTTCTTGTTGACTGTTTTTATTGTGTTGTTAATATGAGTATCAAAGTTAAGGTTGCTATCTATTGTTATTCCTAAGAGTTTAGTGGTTGGGTCAGGAGATATGAGAGTGCCATTATTAGATACGAGTGTGAAATATGCTGGGGTGGACTTTCGGGTTGGAGTAAGAAGTAAAAGTTTAGTTTTTGGGGGGTTTAGGAGTAGGCAGAAGTTTGAAAACCATTGTTCTACTGTATTGAATGCTTTTTGGTTAAGGGACTGTACTTCAGTTGGAGAAGTGGCTGAACAAATTATTGTGGAGTCGTCTACGTACTGAATACAGGTGGCCTGAGGAATTGCTGAGTGTAGGTCATTAATAAAAATGGAAAAAAGGAGTGGGCCTAATATGGAGCCCTGAGGAACACCAAGGGAAATGGGGAGGTGTGTAGATAGATTATTATCCCATAGCAGAGCCTGCTGTCTATTGTCTAAGTAAGATTTGAACCATTTTATGGCTAGAGGTTCAAGTGAAAGGGATTTCAGTATATTTAAAAGTAGCTGGTGATTAACCATATCAAAAGCTTTAGATAAATCAATAAAGACTGCAGAGGAAAGAATATTGTTGTTACTGTTTTTGTTAATGCAGTCTGTAAAGTATAGCAGGGCAGTGGTAGTACTGTGGAATGGTTTAAATCCATGTTGACAGTTGGTAAGTAAGTTATTTTGGATTAAGTGGTTAAGTAGTTGCTTATGGATGCATTTTCCCATTATTTTTGCCAGTGGGGAGAGTAAAGCTATAGGACAATATTTTGAAAAGTCATTGGAGTTCCCACCTTTATGTAGGGGGATAATGTGAGAGATTTTCCAGATAGATGGGATAGTTCCCTCACTTATGGATCTGTTAATCAGTATGGAAATGGGATAGGCTATGGCTTTAGCAGGTATTCTGCTGGTAGCTGGCCAGCTGAGGGGGTGGTAGGTTTTAGTTTTTAGAGAAGGGAGCAAATGAAGGAAGTAGAAAATGGTTGTAACTGAAATGATGGAAGTGGGCTAGTAGTAGAAGTAGGCAGATTTGAGGTACCTGGAGATAGTTGACTAGGAAGAGTTTGGATGGCGTCTGTGAAGAAAGAATTGAAGGCGTTGGTAGTTTGTGTAGGATTCTCAAGGTTAGAGCCTTGGTTAGGTGTGATAGATTGACCTGGGTAAAGTACTTTGTTAATGCTAGTCCAAAACTTTTGTGATTTCTTTTGGTAAGTTTGCTGTAGTTGGAAGTAAAATTTTTTTTTTATTTAAGAGGATAGCTTTTTTTTTATTACTTCTAAGTTGTCTAAAGTTTTGGTGGTCTGTACGAGTCTTAGTAGTACGCCATTTTTCCCAGGATTTGTTTATAAGAAGGATTTTTTGCCTAGTAGCTTTTGAGAGCCATGGGGCAGGTTTAGCCTTATTTCTAATAGAGCGTGATAGGGCGTGGTGGTCAAGGATGGCTAAGAATGTGGAATTAAAGTATTCTACTGCTTCATCTAGTTGGAGGGATTTTAGTGATGACCAATTACACTGCTTGAGTTCTGTTTGGAAAAGTTCAGGGTTAAAATGTTTTTTGGTTCGTATTGTCCTGAAAGTATTTGGGTAAGTTAGCATGGTTTTATGTCTGATAATATAAGTTAGTGAGTGGTCACTTAGATCATCTGGGAGGTTTCCTACTTTGCATGTTTTATGAGGAGTATTAGTAAGAATCCAATCTAAGGTACTTTCTTTGTTATTGGGTTTATTAAGCCTGGTTGGGGAGTTACAGTTTGTGAGAAGCCATATAGGTTAATATGGGTGTTAGGGTGTACAGTACTACAGGACTTTTAGTCGATATTAAAGTCTCTAAGGACTATAGTTTCTTGTGGGAGATTAACAGAAAGCCAGTTAAGGATATTTTCAAGGGTATTAATGTTATTTTCAGGAGGAAAGTAGATACAAATTATATATACGGATTTACATGTGTTGACCTGAAATTTAGACATGAGGATTTCAGCATTATTATCTAAAGGTGGTCTCAGGTTTGCAATGGTAACTTGTAGCTCTGCTTTATAAAGGATTGCTACCCCCCTCCCTTTTTGACTGTGCGGTCTAATCTCAGGATATTATAACCAGGTGGGGTGACTTCACTGTCTTTAATTGTAGGTTTTAGCCATGTTTCAGATAAACATAGGATGTCAAATAGGTGGACATCTAGGAGGGTGTGGAGGTGGGCAGTTTTGTTGTTAATGCTATATATATTGAGATGGTGCTATATAGAGTGAGTTAGAAGGTCTAGTAGGGGCTTTGGTACTAGCGATGTTAGGGTTGCTTTGTTCAGTGGCAAGTGTATTGTTTGGGCCAGGGTTAGGATGAATGCCCCCGTCTAGTAAGGAGTGGAGGTATACTCTATTTATAGGTTTGTGAAGCTTACAATAATAGTAAAGTGATTTCCTAACATTTAGATTGATATACTTGATGTGGGCCAGTCTATGATATTTGGCTTGCAGGTAGCAGGGTCTGGATGTGATGTTTATGTAGTTTTGGGAGATAGCTAGTAGTGGTGTGGAAGTGAATTTGGAGGGGAGGAGAAGGTTGGGGTATAATAGTTGTTCATAGGAGGTTAGCAGATAGGCGATAGTTAGAGGAGGTAAGAGTGAGGCCAAGAGTAATATTTGTATTAGCCTTGGGATGGGTAATATAGCCATTATCTTAGTTTAAAAAGTGGAACAAAATGGGAGGTAAGGTAGTATCAACAGGTGAGGAGATGTAACAAGGAGGGATGGGAGGTAAGGTAATATCAACAGGTGAGGTAAGGTACATGTGTGTACATCTATATATATATATATATATATATATATATATATATATATATATATATATATATATATATATATATATATATATATATATATATATATGTGTGTGTGTGTGTGTGTGTGTGTGTGTGTATGTATATGTATATATATCTGCATATCCATGTGGATATGGATAGGCATACATATTTATACATGTCCCTAATAAAGCTACAGGAATGCAGGGGATTCAAGTTACTGTTCCTAGTATTATAAATTCAGTGAATTCCAGACTACTGAAAATATTAAACTGAAAGCCCTGAACAAATGACTTTCTTTCAGTGAAAAAACACCCACTTGGTTAAACATACAAATTCACTTAAACTGCCTATAGAAATGGATAACATTTAAAACCAGTGAAATGTCAAAAGGTCATATCATCCAGGTGAATTTGGCTTACTTCTTACTTGTATAAATTAACTGCATGGCCAGATAACATTGGTGAAATTAACAGCTCCATGATCTGTGCTATTCTCTAAAAGCACAATTCATTTTGACAGAGGTATCTTTTCAGATGTGTTCCATTCACCAGTGCTTTCACTATGTTTGCATTATTGTTGCTTCAAACTGAATGCCAAAAAATGCATCATCATCCCTTTTGGGAGAGTGATGCCCCTACAAATTATCACATTGATAAAAAGGCACTAAGCACACAATCAGTCGTGAGGGACTTCGGAACCCAGGTTGATAGCAAATTGACTTTTGACCACCATATTACCAACGTTGTACAGAAAGCTTTCTACATGGCCCACCTCATTAGTAAAGGTATCTCATCCAGGGACAAGGTGGTCATAACATCCCTGTATTCTTCCTTTATAAGACTGATTATTGAATACAAGCTGGAGAGACCACAGAGATTCCTCACTTGGAGAATCCAGGGCCTCAAACATCTACCCTACACAGACAGGCTAAAAGCCCTGTGCTGAATTGGTCAACAAAAGTGCCAGATTAGGGAATGTTAAGAATTACACTGAGAGGTTAGAAGTCAGATGGATTATCAGGTCACAAGCTGACAAAGCTAGTGAACTTAAGGATAGAATTTCTTTAAGCCCTTCTTGACTGATAGACCTCTACAACACTGAGATTTTGTGAGCTATGTATGTATATACACTTAAAATATATTTTTTGTATATATATTTTTTTGTGTACACATTTTCTAACACATGGATGTGTATGTGTATATGGACGGGTTTTTGTACACACACACACATATATATATATATATATATATATATATATATATAGTATATGTATCTTTTTATATGTGCTCTAGATTTTTTAGGTTTTACTGTTTATATAAGATTTATGTTTTTAACACAATGTGTATATTTAAAATTTATAGAGAATCCCTCTTCTCTTAAGGAGTTCAATAGAACTGTGTTTAGTGTTTGAGAGATATGAGAACAAATATAGGTTAGAATTCTCTAAGGTGAACAATATGCTGTTAATGGAATGAAATAGGGTTGGATGTACTTTAACGTACATATACTACCATACAGTGGTCTTCGTTATGCTAGGCATCTGTTTGAATTAGGTCATATATTTTAAAGTTTCAGATAACTTATTTATAAATTTATACATATATATATTTTCTAATCTTTGAGAAGTTTTTCTATATATTTTTATATATATGTATTTCTTATGGACTATATGGATTTCTTTCTTTTATAAAGACACCTAGCTTTTAATGTTGGGTTTTAAAGTTTCATAGAATTAATAGAATTAATGATTGATTAATTAATGGAGCACAATGATTGCTGATTTTTGAGTTGATAGGGAGATTGTAATATATTTAAATATGCAAAACAACAGTTTCATTGTGAACGTGAAAGCGCTAACATAGTATACTGTTTTTGCTTTGTTTTATGATTTTGACTTGTTATTAAAGTCTCCTTCACTACTGTGGTGTTGTCTCAGTAGCTTTCCTGATGGGACTGCTGCATATCTGCAAGTCGTGTCCCAGAGACATTAAACCTTTTAAGCTCAACCTGGATAACTGGATATTCCATCTATGTCCCTGTTGGACAGTGGCATAGGATCCAATAGCCTAGTAACTTCCTATGATCCTATTACAAGTAGTGAGACTTCAGTTTAAGAGTATGTCCCTGATACTGTATTTGTCTGTATATAAATATATATATATATATATATATATATATATATATATATAATTGTACACCTGTCCATCAAGATTATTGCAACAAAAGTAATCACAACATACTGACTGAACTCATAAGTTATCAAACACAAAATACAACAAATCACAGAACACTACCGACTGAGCGCATAAGACATCCAACACAAAACACAAAAGGCAATAAATTACAGAACAGTACTGATTGAACACAGAGGTTATGAAACACACACACACACACACACACACACACACACACACACACATACACATCACAGAACAGTACTAATTGAATACATAAGTTATCAAACACCAAACACAAAATCACAGAGCAGTACTGACAGAACACATAGGTTATCAAAAATACATCACAGCAAATCACAGAACACTACTGATTGAATACATAATTATCAAACACAAAACACAACAAATCACAGAGCACTACTGACTAGACACACATATTATCAAACACAAATTACAACAAATCACAGAACATTACTGACTGAACACATTAGTTATCAAACACAAAACAAACAAATCACAGAACATTACTGACTGGACACATAAGATAAACACAAAACAGACCAAATCACAGAAGACTACTAATAAAACACATAGGTTACCAAACACAAAACACACACACACACACACACACACACACACACACACACACACACACACACACACACACATCACAGAACATTACTGATTGAACACAGAAGTTATCAAACACACACACAAAAACAAATCACAGAACAGTACTAATTGAATACTTAAGTTATCAAACACAAAAAATAACAGAGGAGTACCGACTGAACACAGGTTATCAAACACAAAGCACAAATCATAGAACAGTACTAACAGAACACATAGAATATCAAACACACATCACAACAAATAACAGAACATGTTTGACTGAAAACATATATCAAACACAAAACACAACAAATCCAGCACTCTACTGATTAAATGCATATATTATCAAACACAAAGTCCAACAAATCACAGAACACTACTGATTTAACAAATTAATCAAACACAAAACCCCAAAAATCACAGAACATTACTGACTGAACACATAAGTTATCAAACAATAAACAGAACAAATTACATAATATTACTAATAGAACACATAAGTTAACAAAAACACAACAAATCACAGAACACTTTTGACTGAACACATAAGTTACCAAACTCAAAACACAACAAATCACAGAAGACTACTGATTGAATGCATAAGTTATCAAATGCAAAACATAAAAAATCGCAGACCTTTACTGATGTATATTATCAAATACAAAGCACAGCAAAAAACATAGCACTACTGATTGAACACAAAGGCTACCATACACGAAGCATAACAAATCACACTGAATGTGTGCACATTATCAAACACAAAACATGACAAATGCCAGGATCCTACTGGCTGAACACATATATTATAAAACACAAAATACAAGTCACAGAATACTACTAAATGAAGACATATATGTTATCAAGCACAAAACACAACAAATTGCACAATGGTACTGATTAAACACATAAGTTATCAAATAAAAACACAACAAATCAAAGTGAACACATACATTATCAAACACAAATCACAGAACACTATGGATTGAACACATTGGTTATCAAACACAAACAAAAAGTGTGATTGAACATATAGGTTATCAAGCACAAAACACAACAAATCACAAAACAATACTGATTGAACACATTATCAAATACAAAACACAATAAATCATTCTCTCAACTACTTATTCTTTGCAAATACGTATGAAGGTGAGAAGATGAGCTACTACCACTGTCTTCTAACCAAATACACCTTAAACTACTGTCTTTTGCAAGGTGGTAATTCCATCTCACACTGACATAGATACTTTTGTTCCCCCATACCCCTCTTTAAAATACTAACTCTTTTATATACTAACTGCAGTGATACAACCCTGCAGAAAGGTGATAAACCTAATGGAAGTACATGTAAAATAAAATATTCTGCCAAAAAATGCACATTAGAAACACAAAAATCCAGAAACAATACTACCTCAAACACAAATACATATCCTCTCTCAAAACAAGTTTCCCATGATGACAGGCAGAATGTGAAATTATCAAACACTTTTAATATAACACACCATGCCGTCATACACTGCATTCACATTTGGAGAACAGCATCAGTTACTGCAAACTCAATAAATTGCAATCTGGGTTACCAGCAACTCCCTTCTACTACTGAAGTGACTCCCCAGTCAGCTGCTGACACAATTCTGGTATAATGATATAATAGTGAGCTTGTTTGTAAAGTGCAATGGCATTGTTACTTAGCTGAGGTGTTTATTTGGATATGTACACAGAAAAAGCTGCCAACTTTGTTTTCAGGAATATATTATCTTGGCAAGCTTACTGCACCACTGCAATTAAAATGCATGAGGTATTTCTTATTAATTTTTCCAACACACCTGACCTGTGTTTGCATTTCATGTCTATGAGCCCCCCCATAATTTGTTATCCTATTGACATTTTGGTAGTTTACAATTTGTCTCGATCCTTCTCTGTGCTTTTTGTTTGCAGTCTTAACATCTAAACAAACCTAGTTTTCAGTGATAAGAATTAAATCTTCCTCAGCCTTCAATAAATAAATAAATAAATACAAAAAATTAAGTAAAACTGTTACTCTGTTCTTTCAAGAACTGTTTTTATTTCTTGTCAGTCATTCTTTGTATACTGGCATTGTGAACCTTATTAATGTCTTTGTATATTTTTCCAACTTTCTGAACATATATGGCAACTACTTTAGACACCTCTGCAAACAATATAAATAATTTCTGCCATCACGTTACTTGGGTACTGGTTTACATTTGACATTTTGTGCACGTCTAAGACTTAAAGGAATTCCATAGAATAGGATGTCTTGATGTATTAAGTGATTTGCACTAAAGTTTTTTTATCGCTCTTTATCCAGATTTTACACTTTGCCATGTGGATGAAGGCTATAGATAAGTTACTTCTTGCAGACTGTTTTAGTTTAGGAGTCTGAATCCAGATTGTTAGTGTGAGATGAGAAAACTTCAAGTAAAAGTAAAGATCTATATACTTGTCTAAATTTTAATGTAAATTATTTGGTACACAGACTGCATCATCTGGCTGTGAGTTTTGGGGTCTGTTGAATACTTTCCTGCTCCTTTAGCTGTCATTAAGCTTAGAGCTAAGGACATTGTTGAAAAGATTAGCCACATAATTAACAATATCCCATGAAAACATAAAGATGTAAGCCATCATAAGAAAGGCTGTCATAATTAATGAAATGTATTTCCTTTTGGGAGCCATGTACTGAGATTGCAAAGACATTGCTTGGTAAAAACTCCCTTCTGATTGCATAGTCTT
Source organism: Protopterus annectens (assembly GCF_019279795.1). Taxonomy (NCBI): domain Eukaryota; kingdom Metazoa; phylum Chordata; order Ceratodontiformes; family Protopteridae; genus Protopterus; species Protopterus annectens. The sequence goes on along the minus strand of NC_056731.1, from coordinate 1,175,465,753 downwards.
TGGGATGCAGCAGCAAGTCCCGTTACATTATACTGCAGTACCATTCACTTGTCTGAATGCAAAGCACATAGTTTTCCAAAGAAGATATTGTATGTTAAAGTGCTGCACAGTAATAACATGACTAAACTTACCACCTGTGAAAACAGCTTTGATGAAAAGAAATGCATGGTGTAAGCATGATTGTTTTCTGCAGTTCTAGCTGAAAATATCACATTATCCTTTTCTGTTAAGTCTGCATAAAATCTCAAAACTGCTTATGCATGAATTACACACTGTCTGGCCATTGTCTAATTCTGCAGTCTGTAGGTGCATGAACATCTCTGAGTTTTTATACTTCAGTTCACATGTAGAACAGAGGGAAAAGTGTGGACTGCCCATCCCAATATACATTATAGTGTGCATAGTGCAGCTTTATCATTCTAGCTACAAGAACATTTCAGCAACCTACAGGAGAAACTTGGGCATCTCAAAGGCATCCCACAGATCATCTGCTCTGAACATGTAGGTGAGTAAAAAGCCCACTATATATTGCCACCATACAATGAGGTAGCAAGCCAAATATAAAGGAGTTACAGTTGGCCATTACAGGTGATGCTAAACCTTCTTTCAAACCATGGAAGATAATCTGCATGCCCAGCCCCTAGATTGTGTCTGAAATGGCATACTATACAGTACCTCCTGAGATACAGGACACTGTAGAACGGGTATTTAGTCAACTGTTGGATGCATCCAGTGGGGACAACTGTATTTTTCAGAGATCTACAAACAAATATTTGTTGTGTGCACTGTGGTGCATAACATGGTTGCTGGAAAAGCAGCTTCAATAGCAGGGAATCATCCCATCAGGGCCTGCCATACTTGTTGGAGCAGCAGATGAGGAGAGAAAGACAGCCAGCTGAAAGAAGAAAATGCATAAATGGGACAACATGCAAGTCACAGCTGGGCATAATTCATGGCTGTACTAGGAGAAAGTGCCTGGTCCAAAACTATGGGTCATGACTCACAACACAAACAATGTGACTCTTAGGGTGAAGAGGGCACAGCCATCATTATTTGCAAAGGTTGTTGGGACACAGTAACAGGTGACTATCAGTATCGTATGTGACAGTCTCAGGGAAGTAGATGTGGTAGTCTTGTAGTCTGGAAACAAGTGATAGTGGGATCAGGGATCACAATCTCCAAAGGAAGGTATGGTTTTTCACACCTTTTAAAGAATAGAAGTGATCCAAAAATGTGCAAGAAAGCTGCATGAATACTACCTGCAGCAGTGTTATAAGCATCTCATTGTAAATAAATAATGTATGTAACACTGCTACACAGTGTTCATTGTAAACAGACTGATTTTTAATGAAAAGTGTTTCTCCTAAGCTGTGCCTATTTCTTTAAAAACAGAAACATTTCTGGTTGTATAGAGAGTGGAAGCAGGTTTGTAGAATGACCTAGTGAAAGTAACATATAAAAGGCATACAGTGAGCCTGAAATAAGCCCAACCAGAGATTATTTGCTCTTTTGCGAAAGGGGACATGATGCCCAGTTTTATCCTTCTCCAGGAATGAAAAAATGGAAATAGTTCCTGGAAAAGGAAGATTAAGAGTCCTACGAACAGAGACTGTTTCCCACTAGTGCAAGAATGAGTATAAGACTAAGTTAAAGGGAGTTGCTGTACTTTTTGATTAAACAGAACATTGCTTTTCTTGGAAGAATCTGCTTTTAATTTAATTTGTATATAGTAAATGCAGCTTGTTATAAGACTAGTCTCAGCTGCTTTAATAATTCACATTGGTGGATTGCAGTGGACATTCTGACACAAATTATCACTGCAAAGGTAACCTATTGCTGTTAAAATATGTGTCAACATCATTGTCATTAAACCCCTTTGCCACATTTTTACATGGGGTTGGGTTGTCACATTGAGATTAGTCAATGTGTCCATATCAAATGTAGCCAATGTTTATATTACTGAGTGGCTAGTCCTTAACCATAATTTCTTCAAGAAAGAGAAAGAGAAACAGAGAGATAGTCCTGTTGTATGCTGGTAATGTTTTGTGAGTGTAACTGCAAGTGCGAAAATGAACACGGTAGAACAGTTATTACAAACCATGATGGCTGCAGCAAAATGAATAGGTGAAGTAGCAAAATAGTGGCTAGAATCAACTAGCCTTGAAAATGGATGGCACTGGAGCATTAGGGTCATACCTGCCAGGCGCTAATGCTGGGAGCCAAAGGGGCTATGCCATGATGAGTAGGAGGGCTGCAGTGGTGGCACTGAAGCCCAGGGCGAGGGCTGGGTTGAGCTGCCACGGGTGCAGATCTTGGTGGTAGTAGCAAATACTGAAACAAGAGCTTTGAAGGCTGAAGTGAAGAAGGGTTCCATGTGAACAACAGTTGAACATGGGTCAGCCGGTTCTGAAAGATAGGCAAGCGCCACAGAGAGATGACCTCCATTGCCCTCAGGCAATCAAAAGGGAGTCAGGTTCAGATCCGCGAATCTGGAGTGGTGGAGACAAGCACCTCATAGCATCCAGTGGGGTGATGCAATGATCCTGGAGAAGCCAGAGGAGACTCCTGGGAGAGTTCTCTTTTCTTTGTAAAAGGCTGGGTGCCCTGGAGTGTGTTCACCCTGAGAGGGGCCAGCACCCTGGAAAGCATCGTGGTTCCAGAGGCATCAAGTGAGCTCTTGCCAGCCCTTGAAAATCTGGGGGAGAAGGTAGAAGTCTCACGCCAGGCCATACCCATATCCACAGCAGGTTTCCAAGGTGAACAGTGTCTGGCATGTTAAAACAATGTAGGTAAGGGAAGTCAGCAAGCCAGATCCGTAACTTCAGGATAAGGATTGGCTCTAAGGGCTGGTTCGGTCGGGCTTGGGTGTGAGGCAGTTATTTCACATTAGGAAGATTTGTGGTCTAAACTATTGTGGCAGCAGAGGATAGCCCATACCCTTCTAAACTGGAAATTGCTGGTTGAAGGCATATTGTGTCTGTTATTCTGAAGTGTCTTAGTTTTGACTTAAGCACTTGGGCTCCAAAACCAGTTGTTTTACATTAGGAAGGTTTGTGGTCTAGAATCTTGTGGTGGAAGAGTATGGCCTACATCCTTCTAAGCTGGGAGTTGTTGACCAATTGCTGTTTTATTTACACTGTTTATTTGCTGTTGTGACTGTGGCTTTATGTACTTTGAATTTCTAGTACTTCTGCATTTTATAGCCTAGGCCAGAAACAGACCTGCTGAATCTAGACTGTTTGGTATCACTTGAGCATTAAAACCAGCTCTTCACTGAGATACTGAAAGATCCGAGGCATCTGTCGCTTTCAAGTAACTATAAGTACATGTTTTTCTTTTAAATTGCAGTTTTAACTTGTATTTGCATTCTACTGTCTGTTTGAGTTGTCTGAACTGTTTTTTTCACATTTTATTGTACATTGTACTAGTTCATCTGTAGCATAGCCCAGTTCCAGGTTTGCTGTTTCTGGGTCTGTTTTTTAACTTCTGAACATCAAAATCAAGCCATCTTTGTTGGTGAAGGCCCTTCTGCGCTCTTGTGGGAGGAGAGTGCTGTCTGGGTCCCATCTAATCAAGGGTGATTGGACTAGAGGTCAGAGAGCATCCTTATTGGCTAGTTTGAGTTAAAAGGGTTATTTCTTGTTTTATTTAAGCCCTACATTTGCTCTTGTTTCCATGTAGAGCACCACTGTGCACTGTCGCCTAGCAGTCGTTACCACTGGTGGTTATAGACGCAAACCTTTTGATTGTTAAATTTTTGCATAGCATTTTGCTTGTGAGCCTCCAGTGGTTGTTCACAGCCCTGCTCTACTGTCAGGTGGAACACTAAGCATAGCCTCAGAGGTACCAACACACCTCTCACCCACTAGCCATTCCTAAGTGTGACCCCTTTTCCTGACCATATAAATTTACCTAGCACTATGCACGGACAATTTCCCACAGTTTGTACAGCCAGCTTGGTTGACATGGACATCCTGAGGCAGTGCAGCAATTGGCTCATGTTCACCGCCAACCCTGTACTCCTAGTCCACACAAACTCAACATGTAAGAGATGCAACTATATTAAGAACCTTAAATCCATGCCCTCTCACACACCAGTCAGTACGTATGACAATGAACGGGTTGTCAGCATGCTCACCTCACCTCCTACTCCACCCAAATCCACATCACACAAACCTACATATGTGAAGATCCTCACCAGAAACATACTTAAACACAAGAGATCTCCCAAACACAAGAACGCTACACATAATACTTCCTCTGCAGAACACAATACATATAATAGCTCACACACCAGTGTCTCACCTGTCAAGCTTTTAGGACAAAACAGAAAACCAAACATATTAGTCACAGATTATTCCATTGTGAGACATACAGATGTCCCTCTCACCAGGCTGGATAAGGAAAAAGTCTCTGTCACCTGTCTATCACATACCAGGATCCCCCATATCACACATGCACTCAAGTCTCTCAACAAAAGGTACTGTTATGACTTTGTCATAGTCCATGTTGGTGTGAATGACTTGAGATGTACATCTCTGGACTATATGAAGAGAGACAGGACTGAGCTCTCGGACTATGTCTCTTAGTTGGGTATGTCCCTAGCCTTAAGCAGCATTTTTCCTTCACCTAGCATGATGCCTCAGTACAAACAGAAAATAATTGACTTCAATAATTGGCTTACTTTCTGGTGTCATTCTAAGGGGATCCAGTATCTGCCAGCGTGGGATGACATGATCAACAGACCTCTATGCTTTGCCAAAGATTGTCTTCATCTGTCACCCCTGGGGTTTTAGCTATTGGCTAAGGCTCTTGTCACCCCATAGTGCCTTTTTTAGACAGTGTCTCAAGGACAAAATTCCTGACATAACAACTCCATCTAAAAACAACTTCAAGGTTATGGTGATAAGTGCTAGGAGTCTTAACATGAAACTGCACTCACTGTAAGCAGTCCTCACTTTGGAAGACGTCAACATTTGTACAGTCACGGAAACCTGGTTCAAGGCTGTGGAGAGCACCTCAGCCATATTGGGTTACACCTCCTTCCACACGTTCAGACCACAAATTGAAGGCGTGAAAACTAAAGGAGGCAGTGTATCAATATTCATTAAAGATAAATGCACCTCTGGAATGGTTAAACAGTATGATTCACTGGAGATACTTCAGGTGCAATTAACTGTTGGCAGGACACGTATTAAAGTCATTGCCAGCTACCGGACCCCCTCCATGAATCAGGAAACCCACTCTAGCTATTTGGATCTACTTGAATCTGTCAAGAATACCATGATTTTGTGCAACTTTAACTACCCATCCATTGACTGACTAAATTACTCGTGCTCAAACTCACTTGCCCAAAGGTTCCTCAACTTCGTTAACTCCAATCACCTGGACCAGCTTGATGACACCCTCCAAGGGGTGCCACCATCCTGGATCTGCTGCTTATCAATATGGGGAATCACCATAGTACCCCCACTGTGAGGTCTTTCCTGGTGAGATCTGACCACAAATCAGTCTCCTTCACATTAACTATCACACCTGACCCCCCCCCAGCAGCAACTAAACTAAAAAAATTCTCCAAAGCAGATTATACCCTCTTATGGGACGGTATAAATAGCTTCACTGCCCCTCCTCCCTCAGATGTAACTGGCAACTATGGAGAGTTCTACACCAGTGCTTTATACAAACACTGTATAACTGCATTGACTTGTCTGTGCCTGATAGGACCAAAACAAGCTCCTTAAGGAAGAGCAAACCTGTCTGGTGGACAACTGCCATTAACAGGCTTTACAATAAGAGGAAGACATTGCTGTCTAAGAGTAAGAGGGAGTGAGCTCTAAACTGGAAACAGTCCCTCCTCAGCTTAAACAAGCAAATAAGACTTCTTATGAAGTCCTCCAAAGCAAACCATGAATCAAAATTAACTTCCTCAACTAAGGACAACCATAACGTGTTCTTTAATTACATCGGTAACCTAAAAATAAAATTGCAGATTTGTGCAAAATTGGTAATTAATGATAACACATATACTGAGCCTGTGGACATACTAGCCCGTTGGCCTATTGGTTCTCTGAAAACTTCACACTCCCCTGTTCCTGGCACATGATCCCATGACATCCCTACCACATGTCTCCTACCTTGTATGTCTAAATTGCAGATTGTACATACCTTGTCTAAGGCCAAAAAACGCAGCATCTATGTGACCTAATAACATCCAAGACTGCCTCCTACACTGGGCTCCAACAAGAATTAGTAACACCATTAGGGTACTCTTTTCAATCATAGTCTAAGCCCTGGCCTCATCCCAGCTGAATGGAAAATGGCCACCTTTATTCCCTTGCACAAAGGTGGTGTTTCCACTTACCTGGGAACTACAGACCCATTAGCCTGACTAACCTTATCTGCAAGGCCATGGAGCTAATCATCATGGACCTTATCAACAAAGATGTAGGTCATTTCCAGACACTTGACCCTACTCAGTTTGGATTTGTCAAAGGGTGATAATGTCTGTTAAACCTGGTGCACTTCTTCAAGACAGTCACCAAGGACCTGGATGAGGGGAAATCTGTACATACAGCCTACCTAGACTTAGCCAGGGCTTTTGAAACTATCCCCCACTGAGGCATCATTGACAAATTCACCCAGCTAGGTATCAACCCTTATCGTTAGATGGGTCACTAACTGGCTCAATGATATAACACATATAGTCAAAATAGGGGAATCCATCTCCAACAGCAGACCTGTAACTAGTGATGTTCCACAGGGATCAGTCCTGGGACCTCTACTGTTTAGAATCTATTTCTCCAAAGTATAAGCAAAAACTAAAGGTCTGTGGCTGACAAAGTTTGCTGATGACTGCAGTCTGGGAGCGGTCATAGAACCTCCAAACGATGTCAACATCCTACAAGAGGGTCGTGCACAAACAAATGATTGGTACCAAAGTCATGGCCTTAAACTCAATGCAAATAAACTCACATTAATAATAAGGTCCTAAACACTCACTCAGTCGTGAGGACTTGGGCACCCAGGTTGATAGCAAACTCCCTTTTGACCACCATATTGCCTCCATTGTACGGAAAGCTTTCTGCATCGTCCACCTCATTAGTAAGGGTATCTCAGTCAGGGACAAGGTGGTCATAACATCCATGTATTCTTCCCTTATAAGGCCTTCTTTAGCTATGTTAGAAACCTGGGAGGAAACTCCCAGATATGCTCAGAATTAGTTCAAAATGATGTAAAAATTACTGAACCTACAGACATTGCCAACATACTGGCTGACAGGTTCAGTGCAAACTTCTCCCCCCCTCCCTCCCAAAAGGTGAGATATCTATACCAGAGGATTGTAGCCCCCCAAACATCTCTAACGCTCAAGTGAGAACTGCTCTCTCCAAGGCAAAAAACACAGAATCCATGGGACCAGATGGTGACCCTGGTTGTGTGCTCCACGAACTCAATGAGGAATTAAACCCGCAGTTAGGGCAGCTGTTTAATCTTAGCCTCACCTCAGGATACGTGCCTAAGGAGTGGCGTACAGCAACTGTGGCCCCACTTCACAAAGGCAGTGCCTCCACTGACCCTGGGAATTACCGTCCCATCAGCTTGACAAGCCTGATCTGCAAAGCTATGGAGAGGATAATAATGGAACTCATAAATAAAGACATAGGGGACTTGCAGACTTTGGATCCAACACAGTTTGGCTTTGTCAAAGGCAGATCATGCCTTTTAAACTTGGTTGACTTTTTTGAAACAGTCACCAAGGCCATTGATGAGGGAAAGGCAGTCCACACAGCCTACCTTGACCTGGCAAAGGCTTTCGACACAATACCCCACTCAGGTATCATTAAAAAACTCATCAGCTTAAATGTAAACCCATACGTCACAAGATGGGTTGCAAATTGGCTAAGTGACAGAACCCACAGGGTCAGAGTTGCTGGCGCCATGTCAGACTCAAAGCCTGTCACAAATGGTGTCCCACAGGGCTCAGTCCTGGGCCCACTCATGTTTGGCATCTACTTTTCAGAAGTACAAGCAAACACAGGAGGATTATGGCTGACAAAATTTGCAGATGACTGCAAACTGGGCGCCATAGTTGAGAACACATCTGACATAGATATCCTTCAGAAGGGTCTTATAGAAATGGATAACTGGTGCCAGAGCCATGGCCTAAAGTTAAACACCAAAAAATGCATAGTCATACCCTTCGGGAAAAACAAGGTTACCCCTAGCTACCATATAGGTGGTAACCCACTAGGCACAGAAGAGGTTATCAGGGATCTGGGGACCCAGGTTGACAGTAACCTTTCGTTTGACACTCACGTTGCCAAAGTAGTTTGGAAGACCTTCTACATTGCCCACCTGATCATGAAGGGATTCACATCTAGATCAAGGGAAGTTATCGTCCCCCTGTACTCATCACTCATCAGACCAATGATTGAGTACAATGCACCATTCAGAATGTATCTGACACGACACCTGCAGCAACTGGAAAGGCCCCAAAAGTTCCTCACCAAAAGGATAAAGGGTTTCAAAAATATGTCCTATGCTGCCCGACTGAAGGAACTCCAACTCTATTCAGTCGCTTACCGTCTGCTCAGAGGTGAACTGTGCCTGACATACAAGGCCATGTCCAACCCAGAATTGATGAACATGTTTCACCTCAAAAAATCTAGATCCCTCAGAACTACAAGGGTGGGAGACTTAAACCTTGACACGGTTATTAATAGAACTTGCTGGAGGGACAGATTCATCACCCAGAGACTCCCTATGCTGTGGAACAAAATCCCGGTACATGTGAGCCAGAGCACCTCGCTGGCTTTGTTCAAGAGAAATCTTGACCAATGGATGGGAGATCGCAGATATACCCCAGGGATTATCTCAGTGTCACTGCTTGACAGAGGCACAGCAAAATAATGGGCATAGTATCCTCTAAACTAAACAAAACTCTGGGCTAGGCTTATAAATGCCCTTGGGCAGATAGCCAAGTATGAACCTATGAACCTATGAACCTATAAGACCCATTATTGAGTGCAATGCCCCTTTTGGGTTCTACCTCACAAAGCACATGCAGCAGCTGGAGAGACCACAGAAGTTCCACACCAGGAGAATCCAGGGCCTCAAACATCTACCCTTCCCAGATAGGCTAAAGACCCTGTCCCACTACTCAGTTTCCTACAGACTCCTCAGAGGGGATCTCTGTCTGGCATACAAAGCAATCTCAGAACCCGCCTTGATGGGACTGCTGCATATCCACAAGTCAAGCTTAACCCGCATGCGCGACCACGACCTGGTCTGTGACATCAACTGGACTTGTTGGCAGGACAGATTTGTGCCCCAAAGACTCTCCCTTTTGTGGAATAGACTACCTCTCCACATTAAGCAGAGGATCTCATTAACCCCTTTTAAGCGCAACCTGGATAACTGGATGGAGAACAGAAAATACACCCCTGGGATTACACCTGTGTCCCTGCTGGACAGTGGCATCAGGTGCTGACTTGTTGGAACATGGGCTAAATTCTTGGCTAGGCTTGTAAGGGCCTCATGGCCAATAGCCTAGTAACTTCCTATGATCCCATTATCATCCCTTTTGGTAAGAGCGATGTTCCTGCTAACTACCACATCAACAGCAACACCGTAAGTATGCACTCAGTGATGACAGACCTGGACACACAGGTTGACAGCAACTTTACCTTTGATCGCCATGTCTCCACAGTGGTAGGAAGGGCATTCTATACTGCTTGTCTCATAAGTAAAGACATTCCCTCCCTGTACTATTCCTTCATCAGGCCAATAATTAAGTACAGCATCCCTTTTGTGTTGTACCTTTCTAATCACCTGCAGCAATTTTCTTCACAAAAAAAACTGAAGGTCTTCAGCATCTGTTCTGTGTGGATCATGTGAAATCACTGTCACTTTATTCTGTTTCATACAGACTATTCAGAGGTGATCTCTGCCTTGCATTTAAGGCAATCTCTGACCTGGCTTTACTGGAAATGCTGCATATCCGGAAGTCAAATGATACATGGGTCACTCACTCTAAAGACGTTAACCTCGTATGTTTCATTAATAGAACCTGCTGGAGGGACAGATTTGTCTCCTAGATTTTACCACAACTTTGGAACAGAGTCCCACTACATGTAAGACAGAACACCTCATTGGCCCTCTTCAAACGCAATCTGGACGATTGGATGGGTAACCATAAATTCACCCTGGGGTTTCTAACTGTATCCTTCTTGGACATGGAAATAGGTGCTGATTGTTGAAATAAGGGTAGAGCTTGTCTAGGCTTGTAAAGGCTCTAGAGCCATTAGCCTAGTAACTTCCTGTGATCCTATGATCCTATAAAATGGTAATGTTCCACTTATGTAACTTAAAGCATATTATTAATTTAATGTTAGATCCAGAGAGTCAACATATTACGAAATACTAGCAATTGATGCAGTTCACAAGATCTTTACCTTGCATATGTCAAACTGACCCTAAAGACTCTGAAAGTTTCATTGTGCTAATTAATAGAAAGACTGTTAAGCCATGCAACTATTTACAGAAGTGAGCAGTCTAGACCACTATCAGATATGAGCATACTGTTTTAAATGTAAAAAATAGGGTCATATATAACTAGAGTATGTACTAGTGATAGCAATGTTTTTACGTTTGTGAAAACTATAACCACTGAAAAGCATGCAGCTCTTGATGTTACATAGGTTCATAGGTAGGTACTAGACTATTAACCCAGGGGCCTAAGTAAGCCTAGCCAACAAGGTTCCCTGGCTTACGCAACCCAAGAAAGTTATTTTCCTGTGCCCCTGTCAAGCAGAGCCACAGAAGTGATCCCCAGGGTATATTTACTATTTCCCATCCACTCATCAAGATTTTTTTGAAGAGTGCTAATGAGGAACTTTGCTTGACATAGATAGGTAGCTTGTTCCAGAGTATGGGAAGTCTTTGGCACAGGAATCTATCCCTCCAGCATGTCCTGTTTATTGTGGTGACAAGGTGTAGGTCCCTACAGCATGTAGCTCAGAGGGATTGGGATTTATTTAGGTGTAGCATGTCCAACAGCTCTGGGTTTGACATAGCTTTATATGTTAGGCAGAGATCACCTTGGAGTAGGCAATATGCTATGGAGTAAAGCTGGAGTTTTTTTAGATGGTCAATGTAGGACATCTGTTTGAGGCCAGTAATCCTCTTTATGAGGTACTTCTGTGGTCTTTCCAGCTGCTGCAGATGTCTTGTGAGGTACATTACAAAAGGGGTGTTGTACTCTATAATGGATCTAATGAGTGTCGAGTAGAGGGGAACGATGACCTATTTTTTCCTGGATGATAACCTTTTGCGATGAGGTGTGCCATGTAGAAGGATTTCCTGACTACTGTGGCAATGTGATTATCAAAGGAAAGAGTAGTGTCCACCTGGGTCCCAAGGTCTCTTATCACACATTCTGCATTAAGTAGACTGCCGCCTATGTGGTAGTTTATGGGTACTGAGTTTTTACCAAAGGGGATGACAATGCACTTTTTGGCATTGAGTTTGAGGCCATAGCTCTGACACCAGGCATCTGTCTTAGTGAGGCCCTTCTGTAGGATGTCCACATCATTTGGGGACTTGACTATGGCTCCTAGTTTTCAGTCATCTGTGAACTTCGTTAGCCAAAGACCTTCTGTGTTAGCCTGTACTTCAGAGAAGTAGATACCAAACAGGAGAGGTCCCAGAACTGAGCCCTGTGGTATTCCACTTGTCACTGGTTTGAAGTCAGACTTGGAGTCTGCAAAATTTACAGTGTGGGTTCTGTCAGTGAGCCAGTTGGCAACCCATCTTGTGACAAAGGGATTTATACCTAGTTTAGAGAGTTTAGCTATATTTCCAGACTGGGGGATGGTGTCGAAAGCCTTGGCGAGGTCAAGATAGGCTGTGTGAACCACCTTACCCTCATCTACGGCTTTGGTGACTACCTCAAAGAAGTCAATCAGGTTCAGGAGGCATGATCTGCCTTTCACAAACCCAAACTGGGTGGGGTCCAGAGTTTGGAGGTTACCAATGTCTTTGTTTATGCAGGCTCGTCAGGCTAATAGGGCGATAGTTCCCGGGATCAGTGGTGGCTCCCCCTTTGTGGAGTGGGATAACTGTTGCTGTGTGCCATTCAGTGGGCACAAAGCCTGACATGAGGCTATGATTGCCCATGGTGCTTAGGTGGGGAGCCAGTTTGTTCTGAAGTTCATGTAAAATGCAGCCTGGGATGTTGTCCAGTCCCATGGATGCTGTGTTTTTGGCTTTAGAGAGTGCAGCTTTTACCTGCATAGTTGTGATTACAGGGACTCTGCATTCTTCCTGTATAGATATGGGCCCTTTATGGGGTGAGAAGAAGGTAAAGTTAGCACTGAACCTATTTGCCAGGATGTTGGCAATATCAGTTGGTTCTGTAATTTTCATGCCGTTGTGCTGTAACTCAGAGCAGATCTGGGTGTTGCCATTGAGATTCTCAACATAGCTATAGTATGATTTGTGGTTGTCCCTAGAATCAGTGGCGATTTTGTTTTCATTGCTAGCTTTGGAGGATGTTATAAGGGATCTCAGCTTCTTACTGAGGCTGACCAGGGAACTCGTCCACTCATGGGATTTTATTCTCTTTTGCAACAGTTTCATCCTTCTATCATAGAGTTTGTTTATGGCAAGGGACCACCAGATTGGTTTAATTTTTTTGGAGGATAGCATCTTGGTTCTGCTGGGGATAGCATGATCCATGCACTTGTGTAAGCACTTATAGAGTGCATTTGTGTAGGATTCAGCAGTTGTAACTGTATTGTCCATCTGCATGGGTGTCATGAAGCTCGCCACGTCTGTCTTAAGAAGCATGAAGTTGGCTTTGGAGAAATTTTTTACCATGGTTTCCTTAATGGGGGGTGGGGGTGGGGGCAGGATGTGCATATCTGGGGAGATTAGCTTATGGTCGGATCTGACCAACGAGGAGTTGACTTCAGGTGTGGAACACCGGTCACTCATGTTGGTAATGACTAGGTCTAGGATAATGTTGCCCCTGGTGGGGGTGTGGATAAGCTGATCCAGGGCATTGGAATTTATGAATTCCAGAAAGCGTTGAGCGAAGGAGTTGGTACATGAGTAGCTTTCCCAGTTAATGGTGTGGTAGTTGAAATCGCTCATTATTAGGGTGTTTGGTTGAACCCTAATATTTTCCAGTATATCAAAAAAAGAGGAGTGGGAATCCTTGGGCATGGTGGGGGATCTGTAGCAAGCTACAGTTTTGATTCCAGTTTTTCCCAGAGTTAGTTGCACTTGGATAACCTCGGATGCATTATACTGAGCAACTAGCCTGGAGGTGTGGATATCCATAATGAATATGGACACACCTCTGCCTTTGGTGTTCCGGTCCAGGTTAGGTGGCCAAAAAGTGTGGTATGAGTTATAGCCTGGTAATGCAGGGGTGCTCTCTGGAGCCTTGAACCAGGTCTCAGTCACTGCACAGATATCGATGTTCTCCATTTTAAGGAGTGCCGTGAGGGAGTGCATTTTGAGATTTAGACTTCTAGCATTGAGTAGCTTTACCCTCAGATTTTGCTTGCCTGTTTCTGTTACGGTGGTGAATTTGTCATTTTCACCTTGTCTAAAAAGTCACTACAGGGGCGGCAAGAACCTTAGCCAGTATCCAGAATCCCAGGGGAGACAGGTGCAGGCCATCTCTGGCAAAGCATTGTGGTCTGTCGACCATGTCGCCCCAGGCAGACAGATACTGGATCCCCTTAGAATGACACCAGAAGCTTAGCCAATTGTTGAAGTCAATCATTTCGTCCTTGTACAGTGGTATCATTCTGGGCAATGGCAGGATGCTACTCAGGGCTAGGGTCATACCTGCCTGGGCTACAAGATCAGAGAGCTCTTCCATGTCTCTTTTCATGCAGTCCAGGGAGGTACGTCTCAGGTCATTCACACCAACATGGATAATGATAGAGTCATATTTGTACTTGTTGTGGAGTGTCCTGAGTGCATGGGTTATGTGGCGGAACCTGGCATCTGACATGCAGCTGAGAGTAACCTTCTCCTTGTTTAGCCTGGTGAGTGGGACATCAGTGTACCTGACTATAGAGTCACCTATGACTAGTGTATTGGGTACATTGTTTTGCCTTATGGGCTGTGGTTGAGTGGCACACTGAGTCTGCGAGCTATGTGTCATTTGGGTTGTGTTGGGGGGTGGAGGTTGCTTGCATTTCTGCTTTGGAGGTCTCTGTTGCTTGAGCAGATTATTATTGAGATCCTCCAAGAATGTTTTTGTGTTTCTATGTATGGATTTTGGTGGTGTAGGTTTAGTGGGACTATGTGATGAGTGTGGTGTGGTGCAAGTATTTACACCTCTAGAATTGCTAAATTATCTGTTAGAATGGTAGAAACTGCATTCTGTTATTGTCCTATTGTTAAGTTACTTAAGTCCAATGTCTTAATTGCAGGCATAATACATCACGGATTGTTAGACTTAGGCATTATAGAATGATAACACTTATTAAAGGCTAGTAAATATGTTAGAAGAGAATTACAAAACAACAAAGCAGTAGAAGTAGTATAAATTCATGATGACAGGAAAATATATAATATCGGTTAAACAGAAATGCAAAATGGGTTTGGGAAGGTATTCCATTCTGTCACTGTCATTCCCATTTGAACACATGATATGAGAACAGAGAAAATTTCCCCCACTTTAAAGAGTTAGGGCTAATGGGAAGAAGGATTTTTTGATAGACTACCTTACTAGTGTGGAAAGCACTTCTGGCAGGTAAATAATCCTAAAGCTCTGCCTCCACCAAAACCATAAAAAGGGGGCAACTGTCAGACCAACTCAAGTATGAATCCAACCATAACCAACAAAAAACAAGGCACAGTCTTAGAAAACCCTAAAGGCCCAACAAAATTGGCTAAGGGTACAAAGAGAGAAAAAAAAAACTATGCCAATTAAAGAGATATATCAGAACTGGTCTATGTCATTTCAATGAATCTTCATTGAAACTCAAATATGGCCAAACCTATTTCATTGAAAACTCATTTCACTGAACACTTGTTTCATAGAAAACTTTCTCCAAAAGAAATATATCATGAAAACATGTTTTTAGTGGGGGCAAGCCCCCTGCAATTCCATGGGGGATCCCCCCCCCACTCCTTACTTATACATACTAACTCTGTGGTTGCACAACTGCAGAGAAAAGAAAAAATACAGCAGACACAGTGAGAATCAATGCTGGAGAGCGAACACAGACATCCACAGATCCAGGGGTACAATATGATGCTGAATATTATAATCCACACATACTCTGCTGGAATCGCTTGCCTAATACTCCTATGACAAGAAATGACACCATTGCACACTTTCTATCCACTTTTACACTCTTCCATGAAATGAGTCTTCAATGAATTGAGCTTAAATGAGCTTTCGGTGAAATGAGTTTTCAATTAAATGTATTCAGGCATTTGACATTCAGTGAAGTGATGACTCAACTTTGTAAAGTTGAGTAACTTTTGTAAATGAGCAGCCCACAGTACCAGAACCAGCAGAAGGAAAGAACTGTACTCTAAAGTATTGTCACCTGAAAGAGATGCAAAGTAGGAAGTTAAAATGACTAGTAAAACTGAAGTGAAGCAAGCAGTCACTGAAATGGTATATTCTAAGGAAATAGACAGCAAGTATGGAAAATGTGCAGTTTGATTTGAATTATAAACTCTCTGTTAAACTATTAAGCAGAAAGACCCAGAAGTGAAGAATTCAAAGTGAGGCACAAATGCTGAGAAAGTGAAATGTAACAACAAGAACGATTTGACAAAGGTAGTTAAAAACAGCTGAAGATGAATTCTTTGCAGAAATACAGTAATCAGGTGAAGATTAATAAATTGAGGGTGGTGTTCATTGCACCTGTGCTTTTAGTTAAACCATAAGTACAAGACTTCACTTTCTATTAGACGAACCAGCATTTAAATTCATTTGTATATAACAAACTGCAATGTCTTATGACTGGTAGGCTTAGATGCTTAAATTTTCCACTATCTGTATCTCTACATGTATCTATATCTATATCTATATCTATATCTATATCTATATCTAGGGTGCTGTTCATTTAATTGGAATGCGGATGGTCAATTTTAACTTTATTGCTGCATTACATCTAACTTATTTAGTCAGTGTATGTATACTAAAGTAAAAATGGATCATTTGCATGTGTGTTTGAATGTTGTTTATGTATCTATGAATATGTATGTTTATGGGAACATGTCTATATATGAGAATAGACGCATGTGGGTGAATGTATGAGTTTGTTTGTGTGTGTGATTTGTGCACTGGGTGAGTTGCTGGATGTTACTGTGAGATCTCTAACAGCGACTTTAGGAATCTTCCTTACTCTCAACTGTTGTGTGAACTTGGAGCTAATTAGCAGAGGGTGTGCAGGTGTCGGGGTGTGAGTGGTGGCGGACAGGGAAGGAGTTGCACTCCTGCAAAGACCTGTTCTGTTTTTTTTTTTCAATGATCTTCAGTGTTCTGTATTTTTAGCTTAATTGGGTTTGATATATTGAAATGTTGAGTTAGTGAAAGTGGATGTTTCAATATAAGCCATATATATATATATATATATATATATATATATATATATATATATATATATATATATATATGGATTCACTTTGCATGCTCGACATTTTAAAATGTCGAAATTCATATGGCCGAGACCATATAATCGACGTTTTAAATCATCAAAGTGTATATCGGAAATCTCCACACAGCACCGAATGGGAAATTGTCCCTTTTCCTTGCTGTAGTGCGATCTTGGAGTTGGTATGTTTAAATAGCAGGAGAAGGATGTAGGTGGGCTTCCCCTCTGCAAAAATGTCTATGAAAATTTTTTTGTGTTGTTTCTGTTTTTTCTTTACAGATTTGAGGTTATAAAACATTGATTATATGGTCTCAGTCATATGAATTCCGACGTTTTAAAATGTTGCGCATGTAAAGTGAATCCATACACATATATATATATATATATATATATATATATATATATATATATATATATATATATATATATATATATATATATATATAGCGTGTGTGTGTGTGTGTGTGTTGGACTTTGACTATAACAAAATTCAGGAGTTGCACCTATAAGTTCTGGGTTTGGTGGGACAAAGCTCCTACACTCATAGAAATGGGGAGGTTATATTAAAACAACCATAAAATCAAAGTGTAGAGATGTATGCTCATTGCTACACTTACTGACTTTAATACAGTCATATAAATAACCTGTAACAAAATTAGAGTAAAAAGGCAATGAATTTATTTTAGTTTAAGGATTTAAGTGTAACCTTTAAGCAGTATATAAAAAAAGTGTTTTAAATATTTGTACATAGAGGTATAACTTTTGTTTGTCATGAATTCCACACATTTTTTGCATGATCAAAGATGTAGCAGTTATGTTTATATTTGTGATTCTTTTCTTCCAGCGTTTCTTCATTTATATGTAATTATGAACCTAACTGGAGATGCAATTGCTTGCTGCCCTCCTGCCCTGCCCTACTAATACCTGCTAACCTTAACGCTAACCCTGCCCCTACCCTTAACACCATCTCTACACTCAACCTTAGAAAAAAAACATCTCCTTCCCACAAAAAAACAGAGTTTTGTATTTTTGAGGGATCTAAGCAAAGAGAGTGGCAGGATTCGTTTGTTGTTGCTGCTGTCTGCAAAATATGTTTCAACAGAGAAGTAGATATCAATACTAGAAAAAAAATTAGGTGTCAGTAAGTTTTTGTCAGAAAGTGTGATATGTCACACTTTGAAACCCCAACTCCATTTAATGAAATGGAAAGTATGGCAGACGTGTGCTTTACAAAAACTGTTGGTTTAACTAAAAACAGACAGCATTGTCCTTTACATTTGTAAAATGTTTTTCCTATATGCTTGGGTCACAATGTAGTAGTTAATGGCATGCCATATATAAAGAATGCTTCGTTAAGCTACACTGATAAATTGTTTTATAATTTCATAAATAAAATGGTACAACTTTCACACTGAAACTTGCAGATGTTAGTCTTTTTTTATTCCTCACTGCCTGCTACCCATCAAGTCTTCCTCACAATATTTAAATTAATCTTGTCTTGCTCAGATAACTGGTGATCACAAAAGGACACCTTCTAAGTTGTCATTGACGTATTGTGTTATTTTATGGGAGTAACCTCTCTGCTGGGTAGATATGTGCTCATGTGCAACTGTGAGAACATATAATGCCTTTCTCAATAGTTGTTTACATTCCTATATACGTCCCATTAAGGCTGCTATACATGTAGTTTGGCAGGGACCAAGACCACATCCTAACTATTGTTACAGGTGACGGCACATGCCCCTGTTTGTATCTGCATTGCAGCAAACTGCACAGCCTCCCACAACCCCGAATTGATGAGTCCCTCACTCCCATCCTCGATAACCTGGCTATTTCACAGCCTGATTCATTACTTGAACATGGGTCACCTGGGTCAGATGCGGAGATTTATCACTCCATGTCCTACAGCCAAGAAGAGGTGTCACTGTCATCTAAGGTTGCTCTGAGACATACTGATGAAATAATATTTGGCAGTCAGTGGCATATGACTCCAGACCCCCAACTATAAATATGATGAGTTCTGTCCTCTGCAGATAACATTAGTATTATACATCATTCCAGAACTGTATGCTATTTTATCTCTGTATTAGTTCAGGATAACTTGTTTAAATCCTGTATGTAAGGTAACAAAGATCATCGATACATTTAATTCTTAAAGAACTTTTTGCAGAACAATTCATGTCCCTAACCAAAATGTTTTTGTGACCACTGACAGTAAACGTGTTATCGTATCCAAAGCAGATGGATTTTTAAAACATATGGAAACATAATATGGATGTCATGTTTCAATCTGCTTGCATCTTTGGAGAATTTGTGTGCTGAGACCTCAATTTCTGATACCTCAGGCCACCTTCTGATTGTGCATCTTTAACACAAAATAGACTGAAGCATTTGCTTTTTGATAATTAATGTTGCTTGATGAGGCACATAAAATAAGTAGAATTAACATATATAAGAAATATATTGCACAGTCTTTAACTTGTCAGAAAATCCTGAGTTAAAAAGTCATTGAAAACCACTATGAGCACAGGACATATGTCTGTGCCAAAACAATGTCAATCAAACTAGTTAAATATCTTTTTTTATCATTTTCCCAACAGCATCAGTTGAACATTGAGCAAATACGCAAATATATGCAGCAGCTGGATGTTCACATCACAAGAAGATTCCATGACTTTGTAATAAGCTTTTTTCTGTTCCTTGTTTCCTTGAAAACCCAGACATCAGATTTAAAAGTGGCACACACCTGGATTACTTTCAACACTTAAATACTAAAAGTTTAAAGCTGAACAGATTGACTTCCTAAGTATAGTAATCTAAATTTCAAAGTTCAGGTCCATGTGAATTGAGCTGGAAAATGAAACTGCTAGTGCAATCACATCATTTTGGTCTCCCTTCCTGTAAGAAGTGAACATTTGCCTTTCTGATAACCTTTTTAACTTATCACACTATAGCATTTTAAATTGCAAATATTGTACTGACTCTGGTGATAATAGCCACATACAAGGCTGTCATCTCCAAACTCAGTTAAAAGCAAAGCTAGGACACTGATTCATTTTTTAAAATTTAAGTTATTTATCCCATTTTTTAGACATTTATTTTTGTTCAGTTGCCACTGATCTTTCCCTTTTCATTTTGAATAGTACATGTGCTCCAGTAATACGTGTATTTTAAATTCTAACAAAAAAAATTAGGAAAGAAAATGTAGCATATTTCAACTGTTTCAGCTCACACTTCAGTAACTTGACTGGTTTGGGGATGTGCTGATAAGTTAACAATATTCAGTTGTTTTCTCTAAATAGATTCATTTCTCAGAATGGAGAAAATGCTTTAATGACAGCATTAGCCACCTGGTGTCTGCAAACCTCATTAGCCAAAGTGTTAAGAGAGAAATTTAATTTCCCCACATAAAAATTGCACTGTAAGACAACAGGAAGGAATAACTGGTGCCTTTCTTTCTATGCCCATTTTATGTCTTATTTCATTGTGTATGTGTGTGTGTATGTGTGTATATATATATATATATATACATAGACAGATATAGATATAGATTAACTATATATATATATATATATATAGACACATACACATAAATATATTGATATAATCATGGGTATGGTGACAATGGGGTGAACGGAAAGGTTGAGTTTTACTTATTTTTAATGTAATGTAGGATTTCATGTTAATTAATTTTACTATTAAGTATGTTTCAGTTTCTTTTTATTGTACTATGTTTGCATGCTGTTTCATCTAATGCACTATGCCTGTAAGCAGCATTGACTGTTAAGCTGATGTACTTTTGCTAGCCTAGAGCCATTTACTTAGGCTAAATGACATCTATTAAGCAACTAAGTCAACAGGTGAAAGAAGGGGGAAGTGTATTTAAGCAACTTTGTATTTGCTGTTAGTTGTCTGAAGAAGTCTAAGTATTTAACTAGACGAAAAGTGCATAACTTCACTTGTTGGTATTACTACTGGTTTTATTTTTGTTATTTTAATAAAGAGCTGAAGAACCCGAGGTGCTGTCTATTCCTGCCTTGACTTGTTTTGTTGCAGTTTATGGTGACAATTGCCAAATCAATGAAATGTCAAAGTCACTAAAACTGACAAATGCACATACTTTTGTGCATGTTCTAAAGTTATAGTTCAGACCATGAAAGTTTTAAAACAGAGTTTTTGAAGGGAGAAAGGTCTCCTGTATCCCCATGTGGGGAACTGTGCTCCCCCACACTCCTGCTAGTTAGATATTCTAACTTCAAGACTGCACAATCCTTACAAATTGTGCAATCTCGTACATCTGCCAACCATCTGTTAGTCAACCAAAATTCAATCCACATTACCCATATATATATATGTTTCCACTTCATATCATCAAATTATCATTTCATCGAATTTCAAATAATCGAGACCAAATTGTCGAAAAGTCATATCATCGAATTCTCAAATCACTGAAAACTATAAAGCAGCTATAAATAACACCCCACAGAGTTTTTACTACTCAAAAAAGGTAATTTCCTACCCCACTGTAGTACGACCTTGGAGTTGGTATATTTAATTTACAGGGGGGGTGAGGGGTGGAGACCCCCACATGGGGGGTGCAGGGGGGCTTGCCCCCTTGCATAAACATAGTAAACAGTGCCTGGGATGTTATTTCTAGCTGCTTTATAGTTTTCAATGATTTGAAATTTGATGATATGAGTTTTCGACGAAATGAGTTTTCGACGATTTGGTCTCAATTATTTGAAATTCGATGAAATGATAATTCCATGATATGAAGTGGAACCATATATCTATATATATATATATATATATATATATATATATATATATATATATATATATATCTATATCTATATAAACAAATACAGATAGAGATATATGACTGTATGCCCTTGCATGTGTGTGTTGCCACCACTTTCATGAGCTCTGGAAAGAATTTGAACAAATCTGTTTTGCTGTTTTTTGCATTTCATGCCTATCAGATGTAATTCTGTTAATAAGCATTTAATCAGCAGAAGAATGTTTGCTTTTCTGTGCTGTATGAGGAAATGTTGACTTCTTCTTCTTCTTTCGGCTTTTCCTGGTTAGGGGTCGCCACAGTGGATAGATGTCGTATCAGTGGTCAATGAAAAGGCTACTGCAGTAGATTTGCTGGCAAAGAATGAAGTATTTTGTACTGTCCTGATCAATGGAAAATCCACAGAGCTCAAAGTAGACACTGGTTCAAAGTGTAATGTAATGTCAGCAGAAATATTTGCTAAAGTGAGAGCTGGTAAGCAACTTAATTTGGTCAATTGTGCGAAGCTTGTTGTTATGGAGGTGAAGAGATTGAAACCGAAGGCTCAGTAATGCTTTCATGTTATTCAGCTGGGAACAGTTACATATTGCAATTTTATGTCTGTCTTTATGTTTGTGTCTATATTTATGTTTTGTGTCTATGTTTATAGGTTCATAAGTACTAGGCTATTGGTCCTAGAGCCTATATACACCTAACCAAAAAGGTACCTTGGCATTTGCCACCCAAGGAAAATATTTTCCTGTGCTCCTGTCGAGCAGAGCCACAGAGGTGATCCCTGGGGTGAATTTCCTATTTCCCATCCAATCATCAAGATTTTTCTTGAAGAGTGCTAAAGATGAGCTTTGTTTTATATAGATAGGTAGTTTGTTCCAGAGTATGGGACGTCTTTGGGGCAGGAATCCACCCCTCCAGCATGTTCTGTTTATTGTAGTGACAAGGTGTAGCTCAGAGGGATTGGGATTTCTTTAAGTGGAGCATGTCCAAAAGCTCTGGGTTTGACATAGCTTTGTATGTTAGGCAGAGATTGCCTCTGAGTAGGCGATATGCGACAGAGTAAAGCTGGAGGTTTTTGAGACGGTCTGCATACGGCATCTGTTTGAGGCCGGTAATCCTCTTTATGAGTTATTTCTGCGGCCTTTCCAGTTGTTGTAGATGTCTTGTGATGTACATACCAAAAGGGGTGTTGCACTCTATATGGTAGAGGGAAACAATGACCTCCTTTTTCCTGGATGAGAAACCTTTTGAGATGAGGTTTGCCACATAAAAGGATTTCCTGACTACTGTGGTGATGTGATTATCAAAAGAGAGACTACTGTCCACTTGTGTCCCAAGGTCTCTTATCACACTTTCGGTGTTAAGCAGACTACCACCTATGTGGTATCTCATGGGTACAGAGTTTTTACCAAAGGGGATGACAATGCACATTTTGGTATTGAGCTTGAGGCCATGGCTTTGACATCAGGCATCTGTCTCCGTGAGGTCCTTTTGTAGGATGTCCACATCATTAGGAGTTTCGATTATGGCTCCTAGTTTGCAGTCATCTGCGAACTTCATTAGCCAAAGACTTTCTGTGTCAGCCTGTACTTCAGAAAAGTAGATACCAAACAGGAGAGGACCCAGGACTGAACCCTGTGGTACTCCGCTTGTCACTGGTCTGAAGTCGGATTTGGAGTCTGCTACTTTCACAGTGTGGGTTATAGCAATGAGCCAGTTGGCAACCTATCTTGTGACATAGGGATTTATACCTAGTTTAGTGAGTTTATCTATAATTCCAGAGTGGAGGATGGTGTCAAAAGCCTTGGTGAGATCTAGATAGGCTGTGTGAACCACCTTACTCTCATCTACGGCTTTCGTGACTGCTTCAAAGAAGTCTATCAGGTTTAGGAGACATGACCTGCCTTTTACAAACCTGAACTGGATGGGGTCCAGAGTTTGGAGATTAAAAAATGTCTTTGTGTATAAGATTCATGATGATATATTTCATGGCCTTGCAGACCAGGCTTGTTAGGCTAATGGGGCAGTAGTTCCCAGGGTCTGTGGTGGCTCACCCATTGTGGAGTGGGATAACCATTGCTGTGTGCCATTCAGTGAGCAAAAAGCCTGTGGTGAGGCTATGATTGAACATGGTGCTTAGGTGGGGTGTCAATTCATTCTGCAGTTCATGTAGAATGCAGCCTGGGATGTTGTCAGGTCCCATGGATGCTGTGTTCTTGGCTTTGGAGAGTGTGGTTTTTACCTATGTAGCCGTGATTACAGGAACTTTGCGTTCTTCTGGTATAGAGATAGGACCTTTAGGGAGTGAGAGGGGGTAAAGTTAGCACTGAACCTATCTGCCAGGATGTTGGCAATATCAGTTGGTTTTGCATATTTAGTGCCATTGTGCTGTAACTCAGAGCAGATCTGAGTGTTGCCATTGAGATTCTTGACATAGCTATAGAATGCTTTGTGGTTGTCTTTAGAATTAGTGGTGATTTTGTTTTCGTAACTAGCTTTGGAGGATTTTATGAGGGATCTCAGCTTCTTACTGAGGCTGATCAGGGAGTTCTTCCAATCATGAGATTTTACTCCTTTTTGCAACAGTTTCTTTCTTCTGTTGTAGAGTTTGTTTTTTGGCAGGGGACCACCAGATTGGCTTTCTTTTTTTGGAGGATAGCATCTTGGTTCTGTTAGGGATAGCATGATCCATGCACTCGTGTAAGTGCTTATAAAGTGCATCTGTGTAGGATTCAGCAGTCGTACCTCTATTGTCCATCTGCATGGGTGTAGTGATGTTTGCCACTTCTGTCTTAAGAAGTGTGAAGCTGACTTTGGAGAAATTATTTACAGTTGTTTCCCTAATGGGGGATGGGGGCAGGATGTAGATGTCTAGGGTGATTAGCTTGTGGCCGGATCTGACCAACGAGGAATTGACCTCTGGTGTGGAACACCGGTCGCCCATGTTGGTAATGAAAAGATCTAGGATATTGCTGCCCCTGGTGGGGGTGTGGATAAGATGATCCAAGGCATTGGAATTTATGAATTCCAGAAAACGTTCAGCAAAAGAGTTGGTACATGAGTAGTTTTCCCAGTTAATGGTGGGGTAGTTAAAATTGCCCATTATTAAGATGTTGGGTTAAACCCCAATATTTTCCATTGTATCAAGAAATGAGGAGTGGGATTCCTGGCGCATGGTGGGGGATGTGTGGCAAGTTATAATTTGGATTGTGGTCTTGTCCAGAGTTAGTTGCACTTGGATAATCTCGGATGCATTATGCTGAGCAACTAGCCTGGAGGTGTGGATATCCTTAATGAATATGGACATGCCTCTGCCTTTAGTGTTTCAGTCCAGGTTAGGTGGCCAAAAGTTGTGGTATGAATTATAGCCTGGTAATGCAGGGGTGCTCTCTGGAGCCTTGAACCAGGTCTCTGTCACTGCACAGATGTCGATGTTCTCCATTTTAAGGAGTGCCTTGAATGAATGCATTTTGAGGTTTAGACTTCTAGCACTGAA
>NC_056731.1:1175023331-1175058331 GCF_019279795.1 Protopterus annectens | reverse complement strand
TTTTTTCTTTTGTAAATATTGAAATAGTTTGAAAGTTAAGAAAGGAAAAGATCACTGGGGGGATAATGTTAGGTTGAAAGAATATTAAAGGGAAAGAAAAGTCACTAGTGGGGTAGTGTTAAAGGGGTGAGGGATTAGAATGATAGTTCAAGTTAATGAGATTTATAGTTAGAACAGAGTTGTTTAAAGTAGCTTACCTCTACCAACAACCCTAAAATTTGACCCCCCAGCATACTATCTCTGCTTCCCCCTACACCACTCTGCCATATATTTCTACTTCTCTCCCTTCCTATCCTTTCTCTGTTCTAACTATCACTATATCAGAATGTCAGCCTTTCTCACTGCCTTTCACCTCTTGAGATCTCTTACTCTCACTTCATTGTATAAAATATACATAGTTGTTATGTCCCAAACTGTCTGTTATTACCTGTATCATATATAATGTTGATTATATATTATTACTGTACTGTCTTTAAAATTTCTGTCTGTTCAAACAACTGTAAAGCTTTTTTTCTCCACACATAATTATTAATGTACTGTTTCTAATTTTACTGTTTATATAACTGTGGAGCTTTTCTCCCCGGGCCTCCACTGAAAATGGGTTTGTCAGGCCCAGTGGACTTTCCTGATAATCAAATGCAATAAATAAATAAATCAAAAAGAATTTCCTACTGGTTTTGATAGGTTGTCAAAAAAAGTTATTATATCTTCTGTTTTTTCTGGTAAACCAAAAATCCCAATGGTACATCTCTTCTGTCTATTTTCAGTGGCATCCAGTTTACTCTTGCAACCAAGTATTTTGTTTCAATAGAAAGTCTGTTTGCATTTCTTCATCTTCTTTAAGTCTTCTCTCGACATCTGTTATAGCAGTCTCAATGTCTGTAATTTTGGTCTATTGCTGGTGAATAATTATTTTCAGAATATTTGTTTGTTTAAGACTGTTTTATTTAAATTATCCATCTTTTTCTGAAATCCATCCCTTTTCAAATGCAGTTTCTGAAGCACAGACATTATTTTCTATTAAGTTTTTTTTAGTAAAGACTTTTGAGTGTAGCTTGAGTTGCTCATCTTTTCATGCGCAGTTAGTAAGATTCCACTATATTTTGACAGTAAAATGTTAAGAAATCCTCATAAGTACTAGAAGAAATCTTGAAGTAGTAACTTATTTTTCAAAATAACATGTTATTTCCATGTTTAAATAGTAATAAAACTACACAGCTCTGAAAAATGTCTACTTTCACTTAGAAATCCATGCTCCGCCCCTTCCTTTAATAAAATTTGAAATAACAGAATAGAAAATGTTGCTGTGATGTGTCTTCTTCCACTGCACACTGCAGGAAGTGGTTATTCATAAACCTTACTCATACTCCAATCACTGGGTTGATATGGAAAATTGAAACTGCTTTCAATGCATTCCTATAAGACTATCCAAAAACAAAATACATTTGCTGAGTTTCATACACAAGCAATATTGTTCCATTACTGTAAGGTGGCAGAAGGCAGCTTCTAATAGATAAGCTGAAAATGTGAAAATGTATGCCTTGACTTCAAATATGGATCTGAACAATTTCCAGACACTAATGCTCATTGTGAATAGTGTTAATTTGTGCCTCACTGACTCTGGGAAGTGCTATTTTTTGGCTTGTTGCTATTTCCATGTGGAACAGAAAAAAAAAGAAAGAAAAAAAACAAAACAAAAACAGCACCACTAAACTTCTGCTAATTACATACAAAACCAGATTGTGTACATATGCTGAACTCCGTGGAAATAAAAACTGGAAAGCAATCATGCAGTTTATGTTTTCTTTAAAAAATTAGCACTACTGCAGATTCAGAAGAAACAGATGATGATAACATTCAAGAACTGAAACAGCAAGAAAAGGAATGCAGGACTGAAAAAATGGATGAGAAAAATAATGACCATGGCTATGAACTTCTTGTCTGAGTATACTAACTTTTGTCACCATGGATTTTGCAATCGTGCTACAGGAAGGCTTAGAGTTACTTACTCAATTGTGTTTTTGTCCACTCTTCCTGTGACGTTAATGCCATAGAACCGCTGCATAGCAGCTACTGCAGACTGCATTGTCTGTGCAGAGAGTAACACTGACATCCGTGGGTCAGTTGGTGGAAGATAGCCATATTTCTGTAACCAAACCTGAAAACAACAAGACAACATGAAATGGGATATGGAAAAAAGCACAGCAGCATACATGATCTTAACTGTCTCTATTTCTTATGCTCCAGTGGCAATATTTCAACATCAGTCTGCAATCCCATTTAACACATGTATTAAATAAACATAATGTTAAAAAGTTACCATGTCAATTTTTGTAAATCATTTACAATATCATTTTTGTTGCCTTCAATGCAGCAACTGCACATAACTCGAGATTTTAAATATTCTAATAATCAGTTGTACTAGCTGATCAAAATAAAAGGAATTCATCATGAAAACATATTGTTTTGAATAGATGCTAACTTGTTTTCCCATGTTACAGTTTTTATGGAAAATATTTAATAACATTAAATCAATAAATTGATGTGTATACATATCAGTAAATTGATCTGTTAAAGTCAAACTACCAAATAATTTCCTGCATTTGGTTACTTGTCAAATATGCATTTGGGTATGACTTTACCAATACAGTACAGCAGTTGCTTTCTGCTTAATAAAATCACATTATTTAAGCTTATTGTCAAGTACAAAGCAAACAGTAGCAATTATGATCCCTTCAGAAGAATAACCAATGTTAGCCTGAAACATTTTCCTTGGAAATCTGGTGATCCTTCTAATATAAATGTTCTTAATGTTCATGACTGCAATGGTGTCAGAGTTACATATGAAGCAAGGAAAGAAAGTTGTGTACCTGAAAAGATAAATCCTTTTCTCAGATAAAAACTGCAGAAAAACATATTCATTAAGAGAGCAATTTGAAACATTTATCACTTTTCTGTGAGACAAAAGTCAGTGGATTTAAAGCTTTTTTTCTCCTTGCATCTATTTTAACAGCTCATAAGCATTCTGCTGATTCAAATTTTACAGCAAAAACAAATTTATGAACAGTGGTTTTATTTAAAAAGATTTTTCTCTCTGTGGTATTGCAACAATCTTGATTTGTTTATTGCTAAAACATAATACTTAAAATGATAGGTCAGTACGAACAAATCAATAATGCACTATTATCACCAGAAATCTCAAATTAAAGAACAACAAAGAACAGTCTCACTGTCTAATATAACTCTTTGGGAATATGATCTCCGAAAGTCATTTTATAAACAAAACCTGTACCTTCTATGGAATAAAAATATGTTTTGAAAAGTTATATCAGTAGCTCAAACAGGGGTGGGAGGAGTACGGTGTGGCAAAGGCTCCTGCAATACAGACACAGTTATATAAACTTTCATTTTAAATTCCTCACTGAAAATCCTTAATCAGGACTGCAAGTGTGGAAATATAAAAAAATCCACAATCCACAAACTCGACAGCACAAGTAGGCTGAAGTAGTGCAGGCAATAGAATGGAATGATAAACTAAAAAATCCCCTCTGTTACATCAATACAAATACTAAAGAGAGTAGATTGAGAGCAGGTTGTGGTTCTGGAAAGAGAGTGAACCTTAGACTCTATCTGTAAGTTGCAACATTTTTAATTTAAATCCCTTTAAATCTTTAAAATAAGTTATCGTATTTCATTCGAAGGAATACAAAGTTTACAGATATGCCCCTTCACCCTAATTTTCTAATAGAGGAGCAGTCTAAGGCCAAATCCTACTGCTACAGGGAAGATATAAACATTATCAAAGACTTATATACAAATTCCCGAAGCTAATCGTAAACCTATGCTATAACCTCACAATGGCTGGAGATATTCACCCGAATCCTGGCCCTTCCACTTTAGATAGCTCAACCTCTTATGATAACAACCCTAACAAATCACTATCTACAAAGAGGTCCCCCAACTCCCTCCTGGTTTGCCATCTAAACATTAGGAGCATAAATAATAAGGTACATAACTTACATGCCCTCCTATAAGTTCAATCCTCTGATATTCTGTGCCTAACTAAAACCTGGCTAAAACCATCAGCCTCGAATAACGAAGTCTTACCACCTGTGTATAATATACTTAGACTTGACTGCACAACTAGGAAGGGGGGGTAGCTGTACTCTTCAAATCCACACTAAATGTTACCTCAGACCACATTCAACCACCCCAAATCAATAAAGCTGAAATACTTTCCACCAAGTTCCAACTTAACAAAAACAAATGCATAAATATTGTCTGCTTGTACATTCCCCCAGGGAATAATACTAACACACTAGAGGACATCATCCACTGGTTATCTGGTAACTATCCACAAGAAACCATAGTACTAGGTGATTTTAACACTGACTGGAACACCTGCTCCTATCCATCTCCTACCACCCATGTAAACATGTATGGGTTCACATAGGTCATATCCACCCCCACCAGAATAGGTAAACTTAACCAAAAAGAAAGTATACTAGACTGGATACTAATCAACAGCCACCCCCAAATGTATACATCAGGGACCATCCCTGATGACCTCAGTGATCACTTTCTCACCTTTACTTGTAAACACAAAACCAATAATTCCAATCAGCCCACTTACTGAATACCAAGAAATAATAAAAACTTTAATTCCAACAAGTTTCAGGACGAACTTAAATCATGCAATTGGTCTGCCCTAAAACACTTGCCCCTAGATGAAGCGGTTTACCACTTTAACAATAAATTCCTCTCCATCCTCGATTCTCATGCTCCTGCTCGCTCCACTAAGATTGAAACAAAAGTTGCCCCATGGCTCTCTAAAGAAACCAAATCAAAAATCATAGTCAGGGATAAAGCATGGGCTGCATGGCGTGCTACAAAAGCCCCGCTAGATCAAATCAAATTTCGGCAAATAAGGAATGAGACAAAAAATCCATCTTACTAGATAAAAAAACTATTACTTCAATCTCCAGCAAGGAAACCAAAAAAACCCTCAGAAATTCTGGGCAGGCATAAACAAACTACTGCACCTAGGTCAAACCACCACTCCACCTCCCTCAGCCTCTACTGATAAACTACCAAGAGGATGTCGCTAACACCATTAATAGTTTCTTTACTGAGACTATCAAAGCCCTAGCTAGCCAGTTACCCTTGAACTCCACTAACACACAGGATACCATTCCCAGTACCCAGTCCTCCTTTAGCTTCCAACCAGTCTCTACATCTTTCATTCGTACTCTAATCAAAAAACTAAAACCTACTACCCTTGCCACTGACCTTCTCCCTGCTGAATATTTACAAAAAGCTACAGATTATATAGCATTCCCCATCTCCATTCTAATTAATCAGTCCATATCAGAAGCCACAGTCCCCGCTATCTGGAAAATATCTCGTGTCATACCTCTCCATAAAGGTGGTAGCTCTACTGAATTATCTAACGACAGACCCATAGCCATCTTGTCACCACTGGAAAAAATTATGGAAAAATGCATCCACAAACATCTTCTGTACTTCCTAACCCAGAACAACCTACTGCCTAAATCTCAGCATGGCTTTAGACCACATTATAGTACCACCACAGCCCTCCTCACCTTCTCTAATGCTATAAACCATAACAGGAACAATAACAAACTATCTTCGGCCCATTTTTTGGATCTCTCTAAGGC
This sequence comes from Protopterus annectens, assembly GCF_019279795.1. Taxonomy (NCBI): domain Eukaryota; kingdom Metazoa; phylum Chordata; order Ceratodontiformes; family Protopteridae; genus Protopterus; species Protopterus annectens. The sequence goes on along the minus strand of NC_056731.1, from coordinate 1,175,052,653 downwards.
TTTTGATATGGTTAACTGCCATCTACTCATCCACACCCTGACAAAAATGTCTCTAGGTTATCATTCCCTTCAATGGTTTCAATCCTATCTCCACAATAGACAACAAGCTGTACTATGGCAAAACAATCTATTCAACCTCCTACCCAACACCCTAGGTGTCCACCAGGGGTCTATTCTGGGACCACTGCTCTTTTCCATTTTTATTAATGACCTCCACACTGTCATCCCAAATGCTAACTGCATTCAATATGTGGACGACACCACATTGAACTGCACTGGTACCTTCTAGACTAAGCTGCAGTTAATTACTCAGTGTACTTTAAACTTAGTTGAAAATTGGCTTGCTGACCGCTGTCTGATTCTAAATCCCAACAAAACAAAGCTACTACTTTTCTCCCCCACCCAAAGATCCCCAGTGTCATCTTTCTCCATTAAGTCTAACAATGGTACCATAATTTCCCCAGATGCTCACACAAAACTCCTTGGGGTTATTGTAGACAACAATCTCAAATTTGATGCTCACATTAACAAAACTATCAAATCTGTTAATAAAAAACTGGGCGCACTATGTAGGATAAAACCATTCCTAACCCCACCTGCTAGGACTGCCATCGCCCGCTCCCATCTGCTCTCCACCTTCTTCTATGCTTCCCCTTTACTTGCCAACTTTAATAAAACTGAGCTTGACAGACTCTCTGGCTGCTACAATAACATAGTTAGATTTTCCACTGGCCTTCCCTATAGAACACATCACTGCATAAACCTAAAAAATCTTGGATGGCTAGAGCTAACCAGGCAGATTCAGTATAACCAACTTATTGTGGCTCACAAAATAAAAAAACAGCCTGAAAATACACCTGCTTTGAAAAACATCATCTATCCCCACGCCAACCTCTGACCACTTCGCTCATCTAATAGACTGGTAGTACAAACCATCAAATCCAACAATTCAGCTGGGGTCTCCATGTTTGCCAACTCTATAGGCAAAACTTGGAACTCACTACCTGCTAACATTACACTAGACACTACCCTATCTAATTTAAGAAAACTCTCAAACAGTATTTCAAGACTCAGGGCTATGTCCTTGCTCCAAGCCTGACTAAATATTTGGTATCACTGGTGTACCAGTATTATTTTGTTAATTTAAATCTACTGTGTTGTAATTAGTAAGCCAGACGAGACCCATGTTAGATTGTATAACTTAGACTCCTCAACACAGGCTGGAAATTGTGTTTAAATTGTATTATGTTAAATTTGCTTGTGTTACTTCCTTTGAAGCTTTTCTCCCTGGGCCTCTGCTGGAAATGGACATGTATCCAGTCGGACTATCCTGGTCAACAAATCTAAAATAAAAATAAATAAATAAATAGATATAAAACAGATTAACTTAATATCATAGTTATTGACTGCACTTTTTATGATCACTGCTGTTGTTAGGTTTCTACCTGTTACTGACTACAGCATTGTTTTGTCATTTAAAGCTACTGCCCTACAGTACTATACTAGAGAGTAATGGATTACTAGTCTGTTACATGTTTACTGCTTGTGCTGGCTGCTCTACTGATACTGCATTGTAACTATTTGCTTTACAGTTACTGCTCTTGGAGCGATTCATTTAGACACTCTGTAGCTATTGCACTATGATTACTACACCAGGATCCATTGGGCTAGATTAAATATGGTGCACCTAGTTATGTACAGAACAAATCAGCATATCAGGTAAAACTACCTGGTTTAAATTGATCTCTTGTCACTCATTACCTTATTACTCTGGCATATTGCTGCTATTTTTAAATTTGCTTCTTTTTTGCAATTTTGAATAATACAGTACACATGCAATATTCTTGTATCCTTTTAGTCATATACCATAATATCTCCTTTTCTATTCTAATCCAAACTACACTTGTCTTATACCAAGAGAAGGTTACTAAGTTAACCTGTTGTTTACTCATAACCCTTCAATAGCACTAACATTTATGGAATCTCAGTCAACTCTTGGCGCCTTCTGTACTAGCCTGATAGTGTAGCAACTACCACATGTTTACCAAAAACTATGTTGATACCTCATAATGATGAACTATGTGAGAGCTGTAAGTATTTATTGAGCCTGGAGGCTTTCTCACCTCAGGACACATTCACTAAGTGCACGGACACACACACACACACACACACACACACACACACACACACACACACACACACACACACACACACACACACACACACACACACACACACACACACCTCCAGCACAGAACACTTCCCTTATGTCAACTAAGGATGTGGATATTAAGAAAACACTGCCTTTAGGCTCCCAGAATAAAGACTAACAAACCTCTGCCATCATTTCACAGAGCAATATACCCACCTTCACTGTGAATGCCCATAACCAGTACAAATATCTCTCAGAATAACGCATGAACACACTATCATTTCTTAAGGCCTACTCAGACTGCATTCACTCCTGGTAATTTGTTTGTTTGTGTCTTTCGGCTTTTCCCAGTTAGGGGTCGCCACAGCGGAACTCCAGTCCGCTAATGATTGGCAGTAGAGGTTTTACATGCCACACAGAAGACGCTCCAACTGAGAATCGAACGGGCAACGTCTAACTGTGAGGCAACCGCAGCACCACCATATATTTTAATAAAAGGTAACTCTGTTGTCAGCATACAGACACCATCCTCACAAGGCTGGATTAGAATAGGAGATACTTAGCTGTTTTCCTACAGCCAGGCTCCAAAACACAACAAAAGCTCTTAAGACACCCCTCATTCTGACAAATATAATTACAATCTGATAGTTGTCAAAGTGGAATTGAATGACGGTAATTGCTCTACCCAGATGGAAATGCAGAAGGATAAGATTAATCTTTCTGTGTATGTGTTCAAGGCAGGGCAAATACTGGTTTTGAGTGGTATTTTGCCATCAGCCAAAATTATTCCAAGATTCAAGGAAACCATAATTGAGTTGGCTATAATACTGCTGTCATTCTAGTGAGATCCAGTATTCATCAAGTGTAGCCAAAATCTCTGGCAAGCCTTCCTGCTTTACCATAAATGGTCTGCACTTTCCTTTTCTCATGATTTTCGCATTCTGGCAAAAAAATTTCCTGCCTCCATAGTGCTTTTGTGGGCTGATTCCTTCTGATAGACATTCCAATGCAGAAAATGCCATTTCAGAACACAATAAAGTGACATAGCTATATTTAACACCATGAGTCTTAATAAAAAACAACTGAACTTGAGACTCTCTTGCAAATTGAACATGTTCGTGTATGTATAGTTATGGGTCTAGGTTTAGTCATTGAATGGAGTGGTCATCAAACGGCCAATCATCAAATGCAAATCAGCAAATGTTCATTTCATTGAACCTATGAGACAGGGAAAGTAACTTGTTGGCCAACACTTCCCCTTCTCACACACGGCAGTATTTCATACTCCTTTCCCCACTGTACTGTGGTCTTGGAGTTAGTATATATAGTTAGGGGGTGTGTGAGACAGGGAAGTGTTGGCCCACTAGTTACTTTCTCTGTCTCACAGGTTACATGAAGTGAACGTTTGATGAATGAACATTCGCTGATTTGCATTCAGTGATTAGCTATTCAATGTTTAGTCCATTACAGAGATGGGTTTAGTGCCCATCATGCCTTCATACATCCTGACAGCTGTGGTGGAGTATCAGTACTCATAAAGGTTACTCTTAACTCACGACTGATTCCTCAGGATATCAAATTTGAACTCACAGATGTCTAAATCATCATAAACAAAATTAATTACTATTTTATAGCTAACCATAGGATATCTTGTATGTTACATTCTGAGTATGATACTACTTAACACCTTAGCTGGAATCCCCACTAAACCCAATATGTCTAGGACTTCAAATAACTATCAATAAACTGGCTAACATGTTCAGACAACGGCCTGCTTCTCTGATATAAATGATAACTTCCTAGTAGAGAATAGTTAATCATCCCACTAGGGGTCCGAATACCACATGTATGATCTTCTCTCCTTAAATTAGACCATAAATTGGTTACCCTTTCCTTTAGAACTGGTGGTACTTCCCTACAAATACCTCTGTATTTAGGGACTTCTCAAAAGTAAAGCTTCATTTTTGTAAGGGGAGACATTTGCCCTTGCAGTCTCTTGATCACCAGCCCCCTCCAAGCCAACTGGCCCATTCAATCCCCATCACCGGGAGATGCTATCATTTAGGCAGCCCTCAAAGGTGTTTTGTTTTTTTTCCTGGTTATAGTTTTGTCTTCTTCATGGTTGCACCTGGATAAGCAGGTGGGACGAGGGTCATGCAATGGGATGACTGTACTGGGCGTCCTTCAGTTTCAAAAGGGATGGTGCGAGCTAACACCTCTGAAGCACGGAAAGTGATTTTCCTAGTTTTCCTAGTTTCCAGCAAGGAAACTATTCTTCCCTGGGAGAATCTTTGCAAATCCAACCCACCACTTTGTTTGGGAAAAGCCAGCAGGCCATACTGCTTCACTCCTAGCTCTTCCTGCATATTTTCTCAAGTGTCGCTAATTGAACCCTAGATGTCGGGCTCGATTTTTCTGCACCACAGTGCTAGATATTAAGCATCCTCAGTTACTTCATGACATAAATAAATTTCACTGTACTCTTCCTGTAGTCATTTCCATTCTAAAGCTGTTTCCTATGCCTCTGATTTCTACTCCCACTTAAATAGTTGATTTGCAAAGGCAGTCCCTATACATACCAAATATAATGAGAAATTTAAAAGCAAACTCTTTGTGGAGTAGCTACAAAACAAATTATCAAACAAGAGAAAGAAATTACTTAGCATTTATAAGACCTTTCATGCTACTTGAATTAAGAGACTACTTAAAGAAAGTAGTGAAGAGCTTAAAGGGACCATTAGGGTGCTCAGAGATGCACATGAAACTTACAATAGCCAACAAAACTAAAAGCAGTTGCAGATCAGAAAGTTAAGGGCTAACACCCAATAATGTCTGGAGCTGGACCATAACAATACTGCTCACTCTGACCCAAAGGAAATAGCTAAATTCCTAGCTGGCAAAGTTAAAACAGATTTTACTCCACACACATCTAAATCTATTCCATGGATTCTGAGCACAAACGATATCTAAGACATTTCACCTGCTCTCATAACCTGGTAGAGCAGCTGCAGGTAGAAGTGTTCTGGTTGCACAAGTAGAATGTGGCTTATCCCTAATACGCTAAAAACAACATTGGCAGCTTACATACTCTTTCTAATAAAGTCGGTCACTTCATCACCATGTCCATTCAGTGTGGGTCTGAATTGAGAGATAATAAAATCAGCAGGCAAAGAAGAATAGTACTGCTAGAACTAAATTCATCCTCAGGACTTGGTGAGTACCTTCATGAGGCGGACCCTGTTGTAGCAAAATCTCACCAAAACGACACTGATATATATAGACAGCATTTCATACAGCTTCTATTATGGACAGAAGTAAAAAGGACAGCTCCATGCACAAGTCCCAGGATAAAAAACTGCCCTATCCTTGTAGGCGCACTGGTGCCTGGAATGGAAAAAATGACAGAGTAGAGTCCTCAAAACACAAAAACATTCCTACAATGGGGTTAGGCCAGGCTCAGGGGGAGTATGACCCCCTGTTGTAGAAGAAAGTAGTAGTCCATAAAAACCACAAATGTTGACAGGCCAGGATAAGAAAGAAATTATGTATTATTACTGTTATGCAGGAAACACAGAATTTCAAGGCAGAAGATATACAAAAAGATTACGAAATAAATTAGAGGAAAGAAAAATATTTGCAGAAGAGAAACTGTCAAAAGCTTCAAATGCAAATGTGTGTTCATTAACACAGATTCATGAAAAACATTATCTACACCAAGAATTCTTGGGCCGTTTGGAAAAAGTAGCGACTGAGGAAGTGTGAAAATATAATGAACAAAATCTAGATTTTTTTCAAAATTATAAAAAAAGAAATATAGACATAGAAAAGAAAGAGAGATCTGATATGGTGCAATATTCATGCAAAGGAAAAAGTCAAATTAATCAATACAAAAAAAGCAATTGCAAACATATTCAAAGAGAAATACAGGTAAAGGCCCCATATATGGAACATTTCATAATACAAAAATAAGATCACAAAGGGGGAATGTACAACAGAAGATTAGGAAGGTAGAAGTTAAAAAAAAATAGAAGCTGAATTCACTAAATACCTGGGAAGTGAAGTATTTAGTGACGAAAGTCTAACACAGGTTATATCTATTAAGCAAATCGCCTCAGAGAAACATTCTATTGTAATTGTCTTGCCTTCATACAAGTAAATTATGATAAAACTGGGTTTTTGTAACCACTTACCCCAAAAACTATATTCAGCTCAATGACATATTTCTTTTTATACATCTTGAAATAGTTTTGCTATAATCCTGATTGTTGATACTGTATAACACTGTATTGCTACTTAATGCCTTGTAATAATCCTGTAACATTGCTGTTTAATGCTAATTTATAATGGAAATTGTATAATATGTTGGAGCTTTTCTCCCCAGGCCTCCACTGAAAAAGGCTCTTCAGTTCAGTCGGACAATCCTGGTCAACAAATGTAAAATAAATAATAAATAAATAAATGTCACAGCATGATGGAAAACTGATTCCCCCAAGTAAGGAGAAACAAGAGGAATGGGAGACATCTGAAGAAGAAATATGGACATGGGGCAATATTTATGCAAAGGAGAAAGCAAAACTAATCAGTAGAAAAAAGCAGCACCAAAGATATTTGAAGAGAAGAGGCACCCAGATAAGGAAAAAATTCCAATATAAAAAATAAAACAAAGGTCGGAAGTAGAAAAGACATCTAGTAATGGAGAAATTAAAAAACAGAAACTGAAGTTAAGGATTACCTGTGAAATGAAGGACTTAGTGTAGAAAATCTAACTCTGATAATGCCACAGCATGATAGAAGAATGAGTCCCCAAATTAAGGAGAAACCAGAGGATTGGGAAGCATCTGATCAGTTAATACATGAAAATATTATAGAGTCTTCAGTAGGAAACCAGTACAAGTATTCAATTGGAGTTGTACAACAAGGGAAGGAACAGGAAACTCGGGCAACTCTGGTGCAGTCAGTGTTATGGAGTGATAGGCCAGTGAGTTCTCATATGAAAGAGCAATGGATAACACAGGGTGAGGCTGAAGACAATATGGCACAGGAAGATGTTCTGCATCTTTCTGTAGAATGCCTGCAGGAAATGGAGAGCAAAGAGTTAAGAAGAAAATGATCTAAGGGAAGGCTTGCTTGATTTAACAGAGACTGAGAGACATATTAAGATCAGTGAAAGAAATATATTACAGAAAGTCAATAAGACCCAAAATGTTAGATGTTTGATAAAAGAAATGGACACAGTAATCGAGACTGTTCATAGAAATTCATGCGATATAACAGAAGTAAATAGGACATATTACTGTGAAAGAGAAGGGGGGGGGAATGAAATGTCATTATGGAAGTATCAAATAGAGAAAACTATAAAGCAACTGAGACAAGAAGTGTCACTGTTAGAAGAGTACAGACAAGGAAAAAGATAGATATACTCAGAAAGATAGACGTGATAAAAGCAATCCATAGTATCAGGACACACCAGGATATATCATATACTACTGCAAATACTAAAGTAAAGATACCAGATAGGCAGAAAATCTTAGAAGATATGCAGATATACACATAGGAAGCATACAAAATAAGCAATTTACCAATGAACAAAAAAAGTTTATAGATAATTGGGAAACAAGGCAAAGGGAAAAGAAACACCACCAAAAAAAAAAGAAGAACTAGACACATTTTGGAAAAATATCTATGAAAATTCTATGGAACATAACAAAGCTGCTGAATGGATAGAAGAAGTAAAAGAAAGAATAAGAAGTTCTAATGTACAGCATATAAAATTGGATGAAGTAATGGCCAGAGAAATTGAAACAAAATTAAGAAAAGCTCTTAACTGGAAATCCCCAGGCCCAAATGCAGTATCTAACTTCTGGCTAAAAGTATTTACATCTTTACATGAAGATTTAGTCATGAGCATGAACTGTTTATATGCACACCCCAAACAGATGCCAGCTTGGTACACATGAGGACACATTATACTCTTGTTTAAGAGTGAACCCACAAGATATCCCAAAAACAATTGACAAATAACTTAGCTGCCGAGAGTGTATAAGTTATATACTGAAATTGATGCCAACAGAGTTTATAGTCATTTAGAAGAAAACTCAATCATGACAATGGAACAAGATTAAGAAAAGAAAGTCATATGGAACAAAGGATTATTTACTGTTAAGTAAAGTCATAAGGGAGAACTTGTAAAAAAGAGAAGAATCTAAGTATGGCATGGATAGACTACAAAAAAAGCATTTGACAGCATCCTACACTTATGGATAAAAGAGTGATTAAAATGTAGAAGATATACCCAGCATTGATCAAATCCATTGCAGTGACCATGAAACAGTGGCAAACCACTTTGCAGCTAAGCCATGATAAAGGACAACTTATCATCTCAGGCATAAAAATTAAAAGGGGGATATTCCAAGGTGACTCTCTCACTGCTGCTCTTTTGTCTTGCCCTTAACCCATTAAAGTGTTTACTTAACAGATTAGGTCATGGTTATAGTTTGGCTCCAGAAAACAACAAAGTGTAAAGACTTCTCATCTTCTTTAGGAGGATGGCATAAAACTGTATAGTTCATCAGGTGAGGAACTGAAAGAACAACTGCAAGCAGTCAAAACTTTCACAGATGATTTAAGAATGTCATTTGCTCTTGATAAATGTGTAAAACATTTAAAGCAGGAAAGCTGCGGCACCAGGAAAATAGTCTTGGGACAGGAATGTGATATAAAGGAACTTGAGCAGGAAGGAGTGCATAAATATATGGAGATTGATCAAAGTGCAACAATAAAACATGAACACGTGAATGAAACTTAGGAATATTTTAAAAGACTAACATTAATATTGAAAACAGCACTCACATCAAGAACAACGTTCAAGCTATAAACCAATGTGTTTTCCTGTTCTAACTTACAGTTTTCAGGTGATTGACTGGCCCCAAAATTTATTGGATCAGTTGGACAGGAAAACAAGAAAAATGCTTCATACTTATTAAATGATTTATAAAAATCAGTGTATATCAAGATGATATATTCCCTGTTCTGAAGGAGGTATGAGCCTCCTTGAAATTGATTACATGTATAGATCAGCAATCCTAGGACTGTAAACATATTTACTGACCTCACAAGATCCAAACATAGTGAAAGTTTTAAAACATGAGGAAAATAAATCTAAGATGACTTCCCTGCTTAGTATAGCAAAAGCATATCGGTGTCAAGTGGGACTGGAAATCAAACCAGAAGAAGACAAACATCAGGCAGTAACTGCATGTGCTAAAAAAACAAAAGAAAGAATATGAGGTGAAGGATCAAATGAGAAGCCAAGAACTATGGAAAAGGTGTAAATATAGTTGTAAGTACAGAAAACTCCTTTAAAAACCTGATGTCCATCAGGATCTAATGCAGGAATGGTTAAGGAGAGGTGAATTTAAAGAAAAAAGGTTAATATTGGCAGCTCAGGACAGTGGACAACATACATGTTGGTTTAAAAGTGCATCAGACATGTTGGAAACATAAACAAATGCAGGTTTTGTAAAACAGAATTGGAAATAGTCGCACATCTTGTTGTTTGGTGAGATACACTAATGGCAAAAGGCTGATATACTGAAAGGCATAGTAATGTGGCAAGACTGTTGCATTGGGGATTGTGCAAACATTATAATATTGCAGCTGCTGAGAAACATTGGAAACTTCAGCCAAAAAGAATTATAGAAAATGATGAAGTTTATTTCACACAGGATCACCCATTACCAACAGTTCAAAAAATAGATGCATGAAAACCAGATATAACAGTCCATGAAAATAAGACAAAAGTAGCACTGATCATTGAAATTACACACCCAATGACTGCACACCCAGTGTTTACAGTGTCTTATCAACAGAGAGTCAGAAAGTAAAACATACGAGGTTTACAGGTGGAAATGAAGGCAGTGTGGAAGAAGGATACCAAGACAGTTCCATTATGGTAGTAGGAGCAATGGGTCTCAAAAAAGAATTTACAGCCATATTTAGATATGTTACTGATACATGTAATGCCATATGAATTGCAGAAGGAGTCAATTTTGGGCACATTGCGGGTTCTGCAAAGAACACTTATGGCTAAAATCAAAGACTGAAATAATACTAATTTCATAAACTTTAATCGTACTTTGGCCTAGGAATGGGGTCCATTCCTGTCATGGTATTAGAAACCCAAAAGACTTGGAGAAATTAAACCGTGTGAACATCACTGCAATACCTTGGAAAGAAAACCTGGATATTCATTCAAGTCAGAGCCGACCCACTCCTTGGCCCCCTTCACTCCTCCACAAGACAGACCACCCACCCTATGTATGAGACTAACTACATCCAACCCACTCCTTGTCTCCCTTCACTTCGAACTCCTCCACAAGACAGACCACCCACCCTATGTATGAGACTAACTACATCCAACCCACTCCTTGGCTCCCTTCACTTCAAACACCTCCACAAGACAGACCACCCACCCTATCTATGAGACTAACTACATCCAACCCACTCCTTGGCTCCCTTCACTTCAAACTCCTCCACAAGACAGACCACCCACCCTATGTATGAGACTAACTACATCCAACCCACTCCTTGGCTCCCTTCACTTCAAACTCCTCCACAAGACAGACCACCCACCCTATGTATGAGACTAACTACATCCAACCCACTCCTTGTCTCCCTTCACTTCGAACTCCTCCACAAAACAGACCACCCACCCTATGTATGAGACTAACTACATCCAACCCACTCCTTGGCTCCCTTCACTTCAAACACCTCCACAAGACAGACCACCCACCCTATGTATGAGACTAACTACATCCAACCCACTCCTTGGCTCCATTCACTTCAAACACCTCCACAAGACAGACCACCCACCCTATGTATGAGACTAACTACATCCAACCCACTCCTTGGCTCCCTTCACTTCAAACTCCTCCACAAGACAGACCACCCACCCTATGTATGAGACTAACTACATCCAACCCACTCCTTGGCTCCCTTCACTTCAAACTCCTCCACAAGACAGACCACCCACCCTATGTATGAGACTAACTACATCCAACCCACTCCTTGGCTCCCTTCACTTCAAACACCTCCACAAGACAGACCACCCACCCTATGTATGAGACTAACTACATCCAACCCACTCCTTGGCTCCCTTCACTTCAAACTCCTCCACAAGACAGACCACCCACCCTATGTATGAGATTAACTACATCCAACCCACTCTATAACCATAGAAGCTGGCCCACTAATGATCCTATTCTCATAACTGCATCCACTAAACAGCATTCCACAAACCACAGCATCGCTGTTCTTGCCCCCAAAGTGCTGCAATCAATGCTAGTTGGTTTTACTGACATCACAGATTGCAAACAGTTCAAACCTCAGCTCAAACAATACCTAACTGAACAACGTAAGTGCAGATGTCAGAACACAGGCCATTTCACCTAAGTCCCATGGTCGAACTATTACATTAATCACAGAAAACTTTGTATTCTTAATCTCATAACCCCTGCAATGTATAAAGGTGTACCCACAGCTTCCCCACCTGCCCTATCCATTTGTTATTATGTATCTAATACCCACTTCTCCTGTTACTGTCTCTTCATTTGCAGCTTTTAGTATTATACAATGTCTGCTATCCTCACTGCTAGAATTTTCCTCCATACTTGTATATACTATATCTGCACTTTTAGGACACTTTTAAGAGGACCACATTTAGCTCACCTATAACACCTATATTCTGCTTTGTGCAGTTTGGATCTTACTTCTTTTTGCACCATAAATATGTATATATTTTTGCACTTTGTAAATATGTATATATATTTTTATATCTATGTTATGTTATATCAATATTCTGCATCATTTAGTTATGCCTGTAATCTTACTTTATTGCTGTTACTATGCATTTAACCTAATCAGTGCTCTACCCCAGTAAAATAAATAAGTAAATGTCTTGTAGGTAATGGGAGGCCAAGTACCTCCAAATTTTATAATACATCTAATGGATATTCTTCGATTCAGGATATGCCTTTGTTTCAGGAGAAAAAAAGCTCATTCCAGACTGGATGTCAAAGAATGGATTAGTTTTTCATACTTTTAGAAACACTGAATGGATCATGGGATTTTTCAGTATTGTCTAAATGTACTTTGTGCATATGACCATGTACCTTGGAATATCTTGCAAGATGTTACACAACACTGCAGAGTCCCTGGGACACTGTCAAATGCCATGTTGTTCCTGTAGTAGAGCTGTGATGTTTGTGTCCATGTCTTTGATATTAAGTTTAACTTCTACATAGCAGATGCAGGACTCCAACAACGATGTGTCTTGTCTCCCCGCCAAGTTGCTATTTTCACGGATATAATATAGCAATGTTTGGAAAGTGTGCAGTTTGAGGCTACTTGCTTCTATTTTTTGAAAGTGAGCCCATCACCGAGACACAGTATGATTAGAGTTTATGAAATTAGTATTGTTTTGGTCTTTGATGTTTGCCGAGAGTGTTCTTTAAAGGATCCACAATATACTTAAACATGGCACATTTTGCATTTCATCTGAAGTTACACGTATTGGTAGCATCTTTATGTACTCTTGAAAAATTATTTTTTATTAGGCATATGTCTCCTACTACTATTGGAACAATGCCATATGTCTCCTACTACTATTGGAATGATGCCATATGTCTCCTACTACTATTGGAACTATCTAGATGCTGTTATCCCTTGTTGATCTGCTGTCCGGCAACATAATTGTTATGTAGCTATTTCAGTTATTATTTATTGCATTGTCCTGTTTTCTTTGACTACTATGCGTGGCTTTCTTGCTTTTACTTTGCATCTGCTGATATTGGACGATCCTATGTGATCAGAACTTCTTCATTGTCAGTAATTCTTTATGCTTCATGTTTCCACGGCTTTTCAGCTTGCAATGCTACATTGGAGATATTGTTTACAGAACCCTAATGCAATAGTTTTACCATGCTGCTTTACCTTTACAGTCACAGACCCACAGCTGTAATTACATCGCAACCAGCAACAAGATTTATAACTCTTTCTAGTTCTGTACTGCAGAACCTGCGTTTGTCTGTATCTCCCACTTTTTCTATAGATTTTGTAAACCAATCTGTATTAAGACCACTACTTTCAGCTGGCATTATTAGCCCTTCATCTTTTTCTTTAAATTAACCTCTTTAACCATTCATGTATGTCATCTTAGACGTGTTTTCTTCATGGCTTAGAAGATTCACTATGTTTGGATTTGATGATGCCAACAAATATGCATGCACTCCCATAGTTGCAGAACTATACATGTAGTCAGTTTCAAAGAGACCCATACCTCCTTCAGAGGTGGGATATATAACCTTTCCATGCACTGTTTTTATATATCATTTATTAAGCATGAAGCTTTTTTCTTGTTTTCTTGTCCTATTCATCCAATGCTTTTTGGGGCCAGTCAATCACACTAAATCTGTAAGTTAGAATAGGAACAGCATGCTTACTTATAAACTAAACTTTCTTTCTAGATTTCAAGGCAGTTCTCAGTATTAGATTTAGCCTGCTAAAGTATTCCTTTTTATGTTTTTTTCTCATTTGTTCTGTTATTGCTGACCCATCATTTACGTATTCTTAAATATTGTTACATACCCTTCTGTTCCAATTTCTCTATATCACATTTGAGTCCCAGGTTGATATCTTCTTGATACTACAACTGTCCTACTACAATTGTTGCTTTTGCACAGATATTAAGGCCAAATGCCATTTGTGTATCAGCTGAGAAAGTCTTTGTTGTATGGAGAAGACTGTGATGTCATCAAAGCCTTGCATGACTGGTCTTCAATCTACACTGGATTGATTTACTGATAAGTGTGAAGTAGCTTGGATGAAAGTTAGCAAATCAAATCAGAGGTCATGGTTCTCTCTCAGAAAAGAGTGGATGGCTTTTTGCAGGAAAAAAGAACAGATGCCTCAGGTGGAAGAATTAAAGTATCTTGGGGTCTCGAACATGACATAAGGGAGCGAGGGTCAGGGGATTGACCAGCAGATGGGTACAGTGCAATCAGTAGCGCAGGCACTACACTGGACTGTGGTGGTAAAGACAGGACTATGTCATATGACAGAGCTTTCAATGAAATCTTTCATCTCCATCCCCATCTATGGCATGAGCTTTGGACAGTGACTGAAATGATGAAACTGTAAGTACAAGCACACAAATGCGAATCCTCTGCAGGGTGTCTAGAGTTGTACTCACTGGTTGCGTGAGGTCTAGATTTGTACTCACTGGTAGCATGAGGTCTGGAGTTGTACTCACTGGTTGCGTGAGGTCTAGAGTTATACTCACTGGTAGCATGAGGTCTAGAGTTGTACTCAATGGTAGCGTGAGGTCTAGAGTTGTACTCACTGGTAGCGTGAGGTCTAGAGTTGTACTCACTGGTCACGTGAGGAATTCATTAATCTGGGAGTTGTCAGTCTGCTTCAACTGCTCCTTCATGTTGAGGGAAGATATTTAAAATAATCTGAGCATCTTGCAAGCATTTTCCTTGTACATCTCAAGTTGGAGAAGTACCAGGCAAATCCCACTGGATATAAGACCGCGTCAAGCCCAAGATTCATTAGAAAGACTACATCTCTCATCCTGCCTAGGATGATCTGGGAAACCTACAGGATGAGTTGGAGATTGATGTCAGTCATGTTAAATTTGCTCTACCCTGCCTGGCTTGGTACTTTCATTAGCCTCATCAGAGGAAACAGTTTTGAAAATGGATATTACAAGCATTCACTTAATTAACTTCATAGCTCTCATTTAATGATCTCTGACATATGGAGAGGACCACTACTATTAACAACTGCTTGCATTTCTTTTATTGAAATTGTAATAATTATGTAGCCATTTGTATCCAGCATTTGTTATTTAATGTGTGTGGGTCTATGGACTTAATTGATAGATTCCTTTTTTGTTAAAAGGATTTCACAACTTTATGTATGTAAAGGATGACTAATTGTCAATAAAATTTCTAATATTTGTGATTCTACAACTTTCTCAGGGATTGAGTATCTCCTTTCATCATATATTGGGGGAAATGCTTACCTTAACATTTTGGGCAAAATAAGTTATGTCTGCCTGTACAGGAGAAGCCTTACTATTTAACTAGGAACACAACTATCTGTAATTGCTGTTGCAAATAAACCCATTTATGAACTCATTCCAGGGTTTACAGTACTAGTCTTGTCTTCTTACAAGTAAATGCTTTGCACTGCCTCCAAAGCAACATGTTGCTTTGGTTAGATCATACAGTACATTACATGTTGCTTTGGTTAGATCATACAGTACATAACATGTTGCTTTGGTTAGATCATACAGTACATAACGTTGCTTTGGTTAGATCATACAGTACATTACATGTTGCTTTGGTTAGATCACACAGTACATAACATTGCTTTGGTTAGATCATACAGTACATTACATGTTGCTTTGGTTAGATCACACAGTACATAACGTTGCTTTGGTTAGATCATACAGTACATATAACTCATCCTGGGAAAGCATTAGGACTGGCTCACTGGGACTCACAGAATTCATTTCTACTCCTGTTCTACTACAAACTCCATGGTCTACACAATCAGTTTTTGATTGTATTAATAATTTAAAGAAGAGACAGACACCCCTACATAAAGGTTTTATATTCTGAGACACATATCCTTACATAAGGGCTTTGTATTCTCTGTGACAGCTAAGTAGGCTTTCACTTTATCAGAAAAGAATGATTTATTTACATCTTAGACCGATGCAGTTTATGCTGGGGGCACAGATTTGCTCAAACATATAAATTGCTGTCATATAATCAAATTACATATTTTCATGTTAGAGATTATATTAAATAAATATTTGCATGTCACACATTTCATGTCACATAACACTAATAGCCCCTTTACTACCCTTTTCCCATAATTCAATCTTAACATCAGAGCAGAGTTAGCTTAATCAAAAAATCTACTCAGTATAACTGTTGAGCTGTTTACTGTGATCCTGTGTCGATCAGATATTAAAATCAGTTTCTCCCTTATATTGTACTTTCTCCTCGATCTTACAAATTTTGGGAGAAATGTTCCAGACAGAATATGTTATGCATTTCCTTTATCATCCAGAAGGTCATAAACATGTACAAAATATACATTAGGATACTGAATTAACAAATTGTCCTTAACTTTTATATTTCAGTCAAGATCTTCTATCAACACTGCAATCATTATGGAGTCAATTCCTCATCTGAGCTAACAGTGGTTATTTCCTTTTTTTGTCTTTGCTGGCATTATAAAGTGTGAAGGCTATAATTGACACTGATCTGTTGTGGTCCGCAAGATGTTATTTGTGTATAGTATAAATAGTTATTACCGCATATGGGGTTCAAATCAAGTATCTAGTATTCTACTGATTATATAAATAGCTGAGACGTCTTTATTTAAATGCTCTCCCATTGATAGACAGAGGTCAGATGTGATCGGTTACATTTTCATACTTAATTTACTTCTGATGCTCAATAGTGAATTTAACTTGCCTGTTGATGCACAAATTGTAGCTATAATTGATATTTATTACATCAGTCTGACTAAATGCCATTTTCCATGTTTTTATTTTCCATTTCTTCCTGTCTCTTGACATTGTTGCTAGTCAAATGAACAGTCATTGTAGAAAAAAAGCCCTTAAGTTTATCAGAGTTTGCATTTGTGAACCTGCACACACGATCACCTTGAGATACAGAGGTATCTCCTTACATATAATTATTTTGTAGTGCATACATTAACAAATGTCTACATTGCATCCTTTGTCGGTGCTGCTATAGAGCAAGGCCTGACCTTAACAATGCATAGAGGGATGCTTAACAGTTGTTAAGCACCTTCTGTTTGTTGTTCAGGTCAGGTCTGCACTAAAAGCAGATAGCACTGATCAGTAAATAGCAACAGCAGGATATGAAACATCTTAGTTTCATCACCCATTTCTTGCTACTGTCTGCTAAAGTACACACATTACAACTGTTTCCCTTAGACAGGGAATACCTAAGGACATCGACCAGTTCCCCACTGCTTTACTGGCTTTCAAAGCAGGAAGAACACATTGTGATTTTTTTTTAATCTTACTTTTGATTAATTTGTAGCACGTGGAAAAAAGAAATCTCCATGCACTACAAAGAATTATGAGTGGGTCAGCAACTGTAACTCCATATTATGTGTTAGCAACTCTCAAGCAACCAGAAACTACAGATCTGAAGTAGTTAACTTCATTGGTCATCAACCTGTGGGTTTGGGATCAGATACGGATCCGAGCCGGCAGCTTTCCAAACTAAGATCCGAGCTTCAAGCTCCTCCCCTTAACCATACTACACTGCAACCTCCTTCCAACCCTCAGATCTCATTTGCCGCAGCTTCACCAAGACGTGATCTCTGAACTCCAGGCAGGTAGAGTGGGATTTTTTTTGGTCTAACTTTAACTGTGCGGTCTAAGTTTGTGTGTGCGTGCATGGTTAGTTTTTCTCCCTTTCTTTCTTCCTATGGTTTTCCGCAAAAGAAAAAGTTAAGTTGTAAACTTTGTCTTAGTGTAGGCCTCCCCTTCCCGCCCTTGTGTGTGTGTGAGAATCTCTCAAGAGGTGAATTCCTTGGCATCCATGTTTTGATCATATAAAAAAGTGGTTACAATCATCAATCCACTCATAATCCTCAACACTCATTTGATTTTAGCATAATATTTATAGTCTGAAATAGCTCTGTAGTTTCTATCAGGATTCCTCTAACAAAAGGAACAACAGCTGATGCTGATTCAGTTTGTTCAGAAGTTGCTGACTAGATTGTAGGAGTACAGTCATCTAAATTAATTTGTTCAGAACATGGGATACTTCGAGAACCCCATCTCCTGCTGAGATATGTGTTGCATCCTAAATTACACTGGAAGGTGCTGTGAACTTCCATTGATAGGAACACAAAATTAGCTGCTCGAGTACACAGGAAGAGTTGCATTATTTAGATTCAGACAACATTTCTAGTGACCAAACAGGTGATAACATCTGTTTATTTTTAATTATTACATCTACTGATGAAATAACTGAACAGCAGCACAGCATCTGAACTACTATCACACTAAGAAAAATCCTGGAAACGACTACTTATCATGACTAATTTGTGCCGCAGTTGGAACAAGCTATCTTTGACTGTGTTGTGTCGTATCTCACTATGTTTTCTTTCAGCTTCTGGAATTATCCTTGACTCTTGGCTTATACTTGAGGAGCAGGTGTCGTCTGTAGTCAAGTCATCTTGTTTCCATTTTAGAAACATCTCCAGGATTAAGTATCTAATTCCAGAAAAAGATCTCTAAATTGTTGTTAATACCTTAGTCTCTTCCATGTTGGACAACTGTAGTGTCCTGTACCTGGGACTGGTTAATACTGAGCTTGACTGGCTACAGATAGTATAGAACTCTGCAGCCAGGTTACTGCCTGATATGTTTCCTTCCCAACATATTACACCAGTTCTGCATAATATGCACTGGCTACCTTAACAGTAATGGATCATCTTCAAGATTCCGGTACTATTGTATCTGTCCATTCATGACCTGGATCCCTGCTACCTGGATCAACTTATTGTACCTTACTCTCCCATATGGGTTTTATGCTCAGCATATGAGGGGCTGCTACAAGTCCCATGGGTTAACCTTATTATCTAATGTTTCTGATCTTTTTATTCTCAAGCCCTATACCTGTGGAATTTGGTGCCTTAATGGCTTTGTTAATGTTCTGCCCTAGCTAAATTCAAACAGGCCTTAAAAAGTGACCTATTTGACCTAGCATATGACAGTTGTGTGACTGTACTTAGTTGTAACTTATGTATGCTACTTTATGTTTTATGAGTTTATGTTCCCTTATATGTACTGTTTATTTTTGTAGAATTTTATTTTGCAATTCTTTTTGTTAAAATACACCGATAAATTTGATCTTGAATCTAAACTTTTGAGCAGGCTGATTTTGAGATTGCAGAGAATTTTGTATTTTATGTCTGCAAGTCCTATGATAGACTTTACAAAAAGAAGATGAGACAGAGATGTGAAATTCCTACCTGAAGAGTAATCAGAAATGTGTCTACTTTGAATGAGATGGCCTGCAATGCGTCAGGGTCTTCTTGTTGATTATAGCTCAGGATGGTTGCCATCTCTCTCTTGCTTTCTTTAATAAAGTAATAAAGTAATAATAGATATCCATGTTTAAAAGGTAATGTCGGTGACCATTCAATCTTCCTCCTCAGAGTTCGTTTTGATTATCTCTACACATCTTAATGGTCTAACTCTATAGGTAATCATCATTAGTCATTGATAATGTACTGTTACAAAGGTGCCGGAATTCACCAACAGGGACTTAACTCATTCCACTTAACATACACATAGCTCCTTACTGTGTTGTGGAACTGTTGGTTCTGGCTTCTAAGTGACTTACCAATTAATAAAAGGCAATATTAGAAAGGGTAAGGTATAAGCAATAAAACACCACTAAAATTGTTAATCTAAAATGTCTTCCAGTGGAGACATTAAGCTTTATTTGCCATATTATTCAAGTTTTTATATTTACACCTTAATATTTTCACAAGCGAGACAGCTAATTATTATTGAGGGTCATGGTATGAAATGTCTGGGAGGCAAACAAAAACTACTTTGTCACTGTCCAGGTGTAGTACACTGTGCTAGTTGTATTGCAAATTCTTTAGTAATTATGATTATGAAGATATATGTTATTTCCATATTTACATTAATATTTCCAAAATCAAGTGACTTAAAAACTACTGCAGTGTATCAAGTGAAACCTTAGATAATGATGGAGAAATTATTATTGATATTGCACGAGACACATTCAATGTTGTGTATATTGTTAATTATATAAATAAGCATGATTTTTCATATTTCTGTCAATATATCAATTGTCAGTCACTCAGAATAGCATTACTTGCTATCATATGAAAGTTCAGATCTGTCTGAAGAAAACTGCCCTGAAGCTATATGCCTAAGCTTTAAAATCTCCAAAATATGAAAAGTATTTTGTGAAACTAAACAAAATGTAATTCTGGGTTTGTGTGCCTTATAATATACTGTACAACAGTACTGAATTAAAGACCTTGAATGCACTGACACTATTTACTGTAACAACACTACTGATAGCATTGTGTGCATTTAACAGCATAAAAATATAGAAGTAATCTTAAGCAAATACTTACAGGGGGCCATACGATGCTTAGCCATATGCAGCTTTAAGAAACTACATTCAGAAGTACTTGCTAACTTTTTTATGCCCTTAATAATGTTCACCTTACAACAGGATCGTGGCTGTGCATAATAAACTTGGCATGACTCTGAGTCTGTACATCAAGTTAACCAGATTAGCCTTAAAGCTAACAAAAGTATTCCGCTTAACCTGTGTGGTTAACTTATTCTATAGGCTGGCAATACTTTGAGTTAGCAACTTACTTGTACAGTGAGTCATGTTTATTTTCTGTTCTAGACTATTTCTGTTCTAGACTTAGGACCCTAGTTTTCAGAGCCTAAACATTTGTGTAAAAATAGGAAACCAAACAAGATTGTATCTTTCTTTCTAACTTAGATATCAGAACAGTACGTTGGGAATCCCCATACCCCCAAAACACCACATGATTCATTTTTAAAGGATACAGTACACGCACAGACACACACACATACATGCACACTCAAACACACATACACACATGTAAACATAAAATTATGCATTTAACCAGATCCTTCAGAAAAATGCTACAGAGCTCCTTTTTAAGTACACAACATTTTCATACCTGCCTGACTCTTAAAGCCCTGACCTCCCCTGGAAGACATTCCTCACCATTTAAGAAATGGCAAAAAAATAACAGAATAATAAAAGACTTCCAAATCTTGACTGAGAAGCCAAACTGCAAGGGAAGAAAGATGAGAATATTCTGGGAAAGTGTAAGGGATAGAAGTTAGACAAGTATTTAAAATTCATTTTATAAACATAAAATATACAACTAGAAAAATACTATAACTGTATATCTTAAAAATATATCTAATACAGAAAGGAAATCTCATTTAAATCTTAAATTTTTTAGAGTAAAATATGTATTTTAAAGTATTTCTATTGAACTGAAAGCCAACAGAAAGCCAGTGTTTTAGTAGGCTGTCAGGGATCTTTAGAATAGTGCTGACCCAGGTAACAGGATATTCTTCTTTGTGATAACATTTTCTCAGCCTTCAACCAACAAGAAACCAGACACTGGTAACAGATGGCACCAAAACAAGTGATAACAGTATCCCACAGATAAGGAAAACTGTAGTTACAAGCAGCAGATCAGTTTATTTTATCTCATTACCTTCAGTTCATACTGCCTACTGGGTGATTAATTGTTACATCTTCCATGTGAAAGAAAGTATGGAAGTTACTGATAGAAGCAGACTCCTATCTAACTTGTCAGAATGGTTCTTAACATCAGTCACAAAAAATCTAAAATCCAAGTTTTCGTTTATTGTTTCAAACTTCTCTCAAATGATTTTTCATTTTGATTTTAATACTACAATAAAACTGTACCAGTTCTTCTTTGCAAACAGCGACATACGCATTAAGCTGGGTACTGTAAAGCTAAAGGATTGGGAATATACAGTGACTTGCAAGAATACAAATTGCTGTTTTTCGAACTGTTTTAGACAATTAATTTTGCTACAATAATTTACTGTACTGCTAAACTACATGTATATATTATCCTGCATACTAAAAAGGCTCATTAATGTCATTTAACTTTTCCAAATGGAGCACAACACTTTTCAAGCTGTTTTTTGTATCTGTTCTTCAGATGTGTTTTTTAAGCGTTAGTTTATTAAGTCAGATATGAAGGTGTGAGGATGATTATGGTTTCAAAGCCATGAATTTTGAGCAGTATCTCAAACTAATCATACTGATAGCATGAATATCAGTCTGTATATGAGATAACATCTTCCTTCTTAAGCAGTCCACTTAGAACATTGTCTTCTTTACTTGTTTCATTAAATATACAATATGCACAGTCACGAAGCCTAATGACATTATGGTACAATTAATAAATTCAAAAAAGAAACATACCAGCTTCCAGGTAAAAGGCACACACACACCCACACACCCACACACCCACACACACCCACACACACCCACACACGCACACCCACGCACACCCACGCACACCCACACACACACACACAGACAAATACACACATGCGCCCACACACCTACACACCTACACACACCCACACACACACACACACACACACACACACACACACACACACACACGTAAGTGTGTTTGTTTTGTTGAAGGTGTAGTTGACCAAATGTGGAATGTGCTTGCATGAGTGGTCAGATGTATTCTCAGAGACAGCAGATTATAGATATATTTATAAAATCTTATGCAAAACAGTTTGGCTCCACAAAGGAGGAGAAAAGTTGTTCTAGTGATATCCAGGTAACCTCAGGTACTGAAATCAAATTAAGATTATACTGAAAAAGAACTGCACAAACTGGATCCAAAGAAAGCACAGGGTGGGGATGGAATTAGTAATACTGACCTGAGAACACTTTAGCAAGAACTTGCAGTATCATTATATCTAGTATTTACTAGATTGTATAAATATGGGGACATTCCTCAATATTGGAGACATTCAGTTATTAAACTTGTCTTAAAGGGACAGGAGAAAAGGACAAACCCAGACTCATACAGACTCTTAAGTCTACTTTAATGTTATGGAAAAATAATGGAGATGGAAATACTGGATAAGTTATTGTCAGAACTGGATAGGTTGGGACTTGAAACCATATCAGCATGCATATGTTGAAAACAGATATATTACCACCTGCAACATGAAGTTCTATAACAATATAATAACTGCTATGAATGAAAAATTGTGCTGTGATGTAATTTATATAGATTTAACTTCAGAATTTGACAGGGTCATACAAAAAACATTGATCAGTAAATTAGAACAACTAGGTATAGATTTACACTTGATGATATGGATAGCTGCATGGTTTACAAATAGGACATGGCAAGTATCATACAGCAACTGGACAGGTGAAATTCTTGGTTACAGTCAGGGTGTCTCACAGGGCTCTGTACTAGGCCCTTACTTGTTTAAACTGTATCTTTCAGACCAATCTTTTTCATCTGAGGTGTTCTGCAGTCTGTATGCAGTTGATCTGAAATTGGGTAAACTGATTATATGTGCTACAGATAAAGCATGTCTGCAAAATAGCTTGACTAAATTGACCATTTAGGCACAGGAGAATAATGTGCTGATAAATACATTAAAAACTAAGAATATGAGATTTGAAAGACATAAACTGAAAGATGAACATTTAACACAGCACACAGCGATTGAAACTGTAGATTCATTCAAGGACCTGGGTATATGGGTGAATCCAGCTTTGAGTTTTTCTAATCAAATCAACCAATTGGTTAATGCCAGTTATAGAACTATAGGTTGTATAAAATGATTTATAAAGTCTAGGAAATCAGAAATGATGACGTCATTGTTTGTTTATTACATTAGACCCAAACCTGAGTATTGAATAACAATATGGAAGCCTTATAAGAAAACAATCATGAATAAACTGGAAAGAATACAGAGGAAATTTACCAAGAACATCTAAGGATGTGAAATGTAAGTTATTATGAAAGATTAAAATATCTGAATTTGTACAGTGTCTCATAAATATTTAAGAGGAGATTTTATTTGGGTATATAGGGCATTTAGAGACAACTGCCTCTCGGAACATTTGGGGTTATCAAAAAGGACTAGAGAATTATCAGACAACTTATGTAGAAGATTCTATAGGAATGAGAAGTGTACTAATTGGTTCTCCGAGACAGCAGCTGATGCATGGAACAGACTACCAAACTACATTAAAGCAAGTACTAGTTTACACTTTTAAGAACAACTTGGACACTTACTATGGGAGCAACTGTTTTAGTATATTAGCAAGAAATTAGGGCATTAATGCCCATGCTTGTATGTATGTGTGTATGTATGTATGTATGTATGTATGTATGTATGTATGCATGTATGTATCTGTATACCATCAACAGACAGATGGTATAGTTGAACACTTTAACACAATGTTCAAGTCTACAAAAATAGATTGAGGGAAAACTGGTACTAACTGGTTCCACATCTTATATTTGCCACATGGGAAAGAACACAACCACCAAGTGGATTCACATTAGTTGAACTGCTGTATAGCATACATCCTCAAGTCTTGTTAAATAAAACAAAATAAAGATGGCAGGAGGAATCCCCTCACCCCTTTAGAAGTGTAACAGAGCAGACCCAAAGGATAAGTTAAAAAGTATATCCCATACAGTAAATTAACTTGCAGAAAGAGAGAGAAAGACACAGCATGCAAAAGACACAACAGGGAGCATATTGCAAAAAATACTTAGCTCACAGAATAAAAACCATGAGATAATTTACTTGTCTTAGTACCCATTGTTGAAGACAAGTTCACTGCAAAGTTGCAAGGATCTTTTGACATTACAGGAAAATAACTGAAGTAAACTGTGAGACGAATGGGAAAAATTAAACATGAATAATTCCACATAAATATACTGAAACCTTGGAGAGAAATGGAAGTTTATGGTGTAAGTTTGTTTGCAGTAGAATTACATCTATAAATTAAAATAGGGGAGACATTACCAGAGTCTCAGAAAAAAAAAATATTTGTACTCAGGGACAAGAATATATTCTCAGAGGTCCCTGGCAGGATGAGTTTAATACAGGCAAAATATAGCAACCATGTCTAGTGAAAGATTAAACATGAAACTGTTGCAAAATAACAGAATCTGAAATGCCAGGCAATTGATGAAGAGATGCAGAAAATTCTCAAACTCATGGTCAGAGAATAATTCCTAAGTGAGTTGTTGAGAACATCATTATACTGGTTTCCAAGAATAATGTCACTGTAAGATTTCCCAATGACTTCAGGAAATTATGATATATTTGATTCACACTCCACAGCCCAAGTGGACACATTTACTGAAATATTTGATAAATCTACACTTTTGCCTACATTAGACTTTTAACCAAAGGCTATTGGCAAATATTACTAGTTCCAGAAACTAAGGAAATCAGAATTTTCCACACCGGATGAACTCTTTTGCTGTGTTTAGCCTTCACATGGTAGTTGCACCATTACAGACCCTAACAGACAAAACTTTTAGACCCCATTTCAGATATGCAGTAACCTATCTAGATAAATGCGGTAATATTTTCCAGTGGTAGGGAAAACTATCTCCCTAAATCTAAAGCCATTTTATATCCCATGCATCAGGACTGCTAAAACAGTTAACTGCATGATGTGACATAAGCCCATTATTTAGGTTACATGTCTGGGCTATATAGTAGCCTGAAGAATACTGAAAAAAAGTGGCTGTAAAATTATAAGCAGGTCCAAAAAAGACCCATGCCAAAAACACAAACAGATAGGGTAAGACATTTTTCAGCCTTGGAAGATACTATCATATAATTTATTCCAAATTTTGACACCATTGCTTTGCTTGTTCTCTGAATGACCTTAAAGTTCCCTTTAAGTTTAAGTTGACAGCTGAAACAGAACAAGCTTTCAGACAAGTAAAAGATATATTGTGTTCAGAACCGATAGGCAAAGGTCCAGACTTCTCAAAGTAATTCTTAGGGCGTATGGATGCCTCTGAGGTTGGCATAGGAGGCACAGTATTTTTTCGTATCACAGGTGGGGCAGAGTATCCTACCTGTTATATAAGTAGAAAACTCAGTAATGCTGAAAGAGATTATACAGCTATTGTAAGAGACTGCTTTGCCTTAAAATGAGTTCTCATCACTCGCAAGAAGTACTTATCAGGTAGGGAGTTTGTGTTAATCAGTGACCATGTCCCTCTAGAATGGCTCTAACATCAAAGCAGATGGGTTACCCAGGCTTATATCACATGTAATGGGACAGGAATACATGGTTCTGTATGTGGGCAGACATCATATGGCACATTGACTGATGCAGTGGCCGATGAGCCAGGAGACAGTATATATTGCAGTAGATGTTTTGCTGGATTTGTTCAGGTGGAAGCAGGCAGACAGTCTTAAGCAGAAAAAGAAATTATCTCCATAGTAACTAAAACATAGCATCTATCTCTTCCTGCTATGTGAGGACAACTGCTTCTTGAGAAATCAGACTCTTACTCTGGGGTATTGAGAATAGTATAAAGATGAGTCTCAAAGGGCTACAAGTGCTGTTTAGATGGCATCCCTTTAACATGGAGTTGATAGTATCCCCAAAGCCTAAAAGGTATAAGAAATGGTGTCACGTGTTAAACAAAGACTGGAAGAGTTACAAGAAAAATTCTATCTGGCTGTAAAAGTACAAAGACTGAAATAATGCGACTGGTACCTGAAACTTCTGATTTATTATGGATAACCCTGAGGTGAAGACCAATGTATTCAGTAAAAAGCAAATTCATAGACAAAATGAAATAAATGAATTGTGAAAAGACTCAGTTGTAAACAGAATCATTTTGTTTTATTATTATTTTGCAATTGAGACAAATAATTAAAAGAGTGGATCTCTAAACATGTGAGTTACATTCGTCTAAAGGATTCTAAAATTCTGCTCTTTTAAACACATAAAAGATAATCCAGGACATAAATTTTATTTCATGGTGTTGCAAGTGCTGAAGGAGAACATTAAGGGGTGGAGATATCAAGCTATCCACTGACCAAAGTGAGATGAAATGGATAGCCAAATTACAAGCTTACAAAGAACCTGGACTTACTATGACCTTGCCACTGAAATCTGCATTGAAAGCCCGTAGACTACACAGAAGAGTATAATAGGCCAATGTGGAGGCAATGCCTGCAAAGAGTTATATGATTTGCTGACGTGAAACAGAAGGTTTGAATGACAGAAACGCTATTATGGGAGTTGCAGAATAGGATTTTTATTGGTCAAGACAGAGGCGTTACCTGTAATGAGATTCTCTGATTTGTTAAGGCTGTTCTTTAAATACTAAAAGATGTTTTTAATGGCAGATCTGATGAAGGGTCTAGTTACCCAAAAGCACTTATCCTGCCATTTGACTTTGGATTTTATTTATTAGTTTTATTAAAGTTTTTTAAGTCTTTACATTTGTCAGCCTGGTGAATTCACTGTTTTTTTACTGTTGTTTATATATATATATATATATATATATATATATATATATATATATATATATACATATACATAGTTTATAGCTTGTAACTTACTACTTCTGTACACTTAATGCCATATACTCGAAAGGCTTGTGTTATTAGAAGAACCACTAATGATAGGCATCTTATTTTTAAGCAGAACTGGGCATGTGTCATAATTTATTTATTTATTTATTTAATCTTTGTTAACTGGATGGGTGCACTGATCTGTGGACCTTTTTCAGGCATAACCCAGACCTCTAAAGTACTGCTATAGATTATCACAGAGAATGAAGTACAAGAGCAATGTTAGTAGATTTAGCAATCAGGCTTTTATCCAACCCAGACATGGTGTTAAAATATAAGCAAGAGGAATACTGTACACTTGCAGAATAATAAACACAGCAAAGAGTTTTACAAACAATACAATAAAATGTGTTATGTACTATAACCCAATGCATGATTCACTAACACACACACACACACACACACACACACACACATACTTACACATAGGAGATTTTTGTTTTATAAACCCCATCAGGAACTGCTTGATAAGAGCAGTTACCCAGTCTGAGTATATTGTTGATTAGATGAGATATGGAATTGCTTAACCATTACAGTCAAAACACTGGCATTGTACACTTAAATGTGGCATGTTCATATGGGCTTTACAAGAACTGGTTAGAGTTAAAATATCTTTGATTTCTTGAGGGATTTTATTTTGGTGTGCTGGGGAAAGTTGACAGAAAGCTATTTTTGCCATAGTTAGTGTATTGGGATTATTGCTTAATTATTTATGCTATTTCTCAGGAAGACATTTGAATCTGTAATCTGTGGAGACTTACTAAGTGGTGGGAATGTGTCATTTAGTAGTTTGAAGGTAAGCATGTTTAACAGGTAGGTATGGGCACTCTACAATTTACTGGCAGCCATTTTGACTTGTTGATTGTGAGGCAGTGATGTTCACGTGGTGGACTGAGGTCTATAAACCTAAGCATTTTGTTTTCAGTTTTTTGGAATATGTTTAGGCTTTTTGTGGAACTGAGAACAATAAAAAAGCCCTTTAGCAATCACTTGTCTTGCTTCTTTTGTGAAGAGGTGGGAAATCCTGCAAGCGTCTTTAGAATATGCTATCACATTTTGAACCTACATGTCAGCATGTGGTGAGAAGGAAAGTGCCTGGTAAAGAAGTAGGACAATGTATTTTTGTAGTGGAACCACAAGGAGTGTATTATATCTAAAGGAGTGGGTCTGGCAAACCTTCAGGGACTACCAAATAGCAATACAGTTTTTTTTTAATGTAAGACTATTATAAAAAAAAAATCCTAACTTAAAGTCATCTTGCAGGGTGGTCTTAACATCTTGACGACATTTAGCTGATCATATGATTCCTATAGCATCTGCATAAAGGCTGCGGTTTAAATTTGGCTGCTCCATGGAAAATCACTAATGTTTAGTGAAAAACACACTGTTAGAATAGAACTTTGAGCTACCACTTTTCTCTGATGTAAGGGCAGGGGTAGCATTTCTGTGTCACCAGTTTTGAATGCAGTGTTTTCTAATTTGAAAACCAGGCCCACAACTCTGTTGTGAATCTGCATCTTTCCAAATTGGCCAATTGTGGTTAACACACTTAAATGATCTTATAACACAGATAAACAAAGTTCCTGTTAATTTACTTTGTTTAGCATAACTTAGGATGTCATTGATGAGGAAGAAAACAGGGACAGTGTTATATCTAGGCCTAAACCTTTGCTACCTATCAGACAGGAAATCATGTTGAGTGAGAAATTCTATTATTTTCTAGAATACAATTGTTTTCAAAGTTTTTGCCAACAAGTCAAAGTTAGCAAAAGACCTAAAATCTTGAGGTTCTTTTTGGTTTGCTGTTTTGGAGACAGAGGTAATAGATGCAAGTTTAAAAAGATTTGAAATG